>NC_056735.1:1221055632-1221328132 GCF_019279795.1 Protopterus annectens
CAGAGACTGGGTAATCTCTGGGATACATACCTGTCTCTCCAGCAGGTGCTATTTATATCACAGGCAAGGCTGAAATCTTTAGAACAGGTAATTCTGTTGCTGTTTGTTTTGCAGATATGCAGGAGGTCCATCAGAGTGGGTTCTGACAATGCCCTGTATGTCAGGCATAGATCTCCCCTAAAAAGCTTGTAGGAGACAGAATAAAGGGATAGAGCCTTGAGGTGGTCAGCGTAGAACATTTTACTTAAGCCCTGTATTCTTTGAGTGAGAAACCTCTGTGGACATTCCAATTTTTGGATGTGCCTGATTAGGTACATACCAAAAGGGGATTGTACTCAATGATAGGTCTGATGAATGCCCAATACAGTGGAACAATGACTTCCTTCAACTTAGATGTCATACCTTTGTTTATAAGCTGCACAACAGAGAAGGATTTCCTCACTTCTGTAGACACATGATGGTCGAAGGCTAGATTGCTATCTATGTGTGTCCCTAAGTCCCTGACTACTGGGTCATCTCTAAGAGGTGTGTTGTCAATATGATAGTTACTGGGGGTAGATGACTTCCTGAGGGATACTATTATGCACTTCTTGTCATTTAGTTTTAGTCCATGGCTCTTACATCAGTTGTTTGTCTGTGTCAGCTCCTCCTGGAGAATATTTGTGTCATTGCTGGATTCAATGATGGCTCCTAATTTGCAATCATCTGCAAATTTAGTCAGTCCAAGAACACTGACATTGGCCTTTACTTCAGAAAAGTAAATGCCAAAAAGGAGCTGACCAAGGACTGACCCCTGAGGGATTCCACTTGTGACTGACTTCTTTGTAGAGGAGGACTCCCCGATTCTACTTTCCTGGGTCCTGTCTGTGAGACAGTTTGCTACTCACCGGGTGACATATGAGTTTGTACCTAACCTTTTGAGTTTGTCAACAATGCCCGAGTGGGGGTTTTTGTCAAATGCCATGGCCATGTTAAGGTAGGCTGTGTGAACCATTTTGTCCTCATCCATTGCTTTGGTGACATTCTCAAAGAAGCCCACCAGGTTGAGTAGGTATGATCTGCCCTTGACAAAACCAAATTGGGTTGGGTCCAGTGTCTGGAGGTTTCCTAAATCACTATTGATCATTTGCATGGTAATTCCTTCCATGGCTTTACATGTAAGACTAGTGAGACTTATGGGTCTGTAGTTTCCAGGGTCTGTAGATAGCCCACCTTTGTGCAGAGGGATGACTGTTGCTGTTCTCCATTCATACAGCACAAAGCCTGTTTGGAGGCTGTAGTTAAATAGCAATTCCAGAGACCCTGATAAGTCAGGTTTCATGCTATTTAGAACACATCCTGGGCCCATTGATGAGTGTTCTTGGCCTTAGAGAGAGCATTAGTGATAGTAGGGAGAGTTATATTAGATAGTATTTTTTGAGCGAAGGTTGAAGGGGAGAGAGCGGTAAAGTTGGAGCTGAATTTATCGGCCAGTAACTTTGCTATATCTTCGGACTCAGTATAGGTGGCACCATTTACAATGGATTTAAAATATTTTTTTGGTTATGGTGATAACATGACTGTGCCCTAAGCACATAGTAATGTATTATCAGTACTAATGATTATGAGGTGAAAATGTAAGGAGCCATGTCAGCTGCAAGTTGAGGGTTGTACTGGGAGATATATTTAAGTGAGAAAGGAAATATTTGAATGACAAAGAAAATATCAGAAATGCATACCTTTGGATAGTTTAATATATTTGGTGCTGGAAAGTAAAGTATTTTTGAGAAAATCAAACAGAAAATTGGTGTGATTTCTCATGCTGCTATTTTACTCACAATAGGTCAATAAATAAAATGTAAACACAGCAGAATTTGGAATGGGAACGTGACATCCCCACTCTAGGCCAGTAATCAAGGAGCCTGACTCTTCTACACTAACAGTAGAGAGGGACATTCACTTGGAACAAAAATGGATATGTCCAGTATTTCCAAATGCAGCTCTCTGCATCAGACACAATTTCCCTTAAGAGCACACAGGGAACACTATCACTCTGGGGTCTGAATTTCTCTATCTTCTCCATCCAGGACCCCAGTAAGACTCTCCACTGGCATAGCTATAGAGCTGAGACCTCAGCTGAATGTCAAAGCCAAGTTCTCCACCACTGTCTCTGTGAAACTAGTGCTTTGTGCCCCTGCTGCAAGTAGCTGACACACACACACACACACACACACACACACACACACACACATACATGTACACCTGTTAAAGTCTGGCACAGATTTACTAGCTATGCCCCTTTCTGCCCAGACTATAAGGCAGTTACACCACCCCCACCAGACACACCAAAGCCAGCTAATCCAAGGCTCTTGCAAGGGTAGCCAATTATACTGAGTGAAATCTATATTAATACAAATGGTAGTTTGACCAAAAGCAAGGCTTTCAGGAGCAGCCAGTGCCGCCACCAAATATATATATATATATATATATATATATATATATATATATATATATACATACTTTCAGAGATTAACATATTCTCTAAAAGACAAGCCACAATGAAAAGTTTAAAATATATGTAATAACAAATAATAAAAGAACACAAACATTCTAATATCTATTTACAGTAAACACCAGAGTTTCACTCACAGGAAATATTTAAATAACACAGACGAATAGATTCATGCAGATACAGAAATGCAGTATTTAACTAACCTCACTATATTTTCTTGACTGAAGTTAAGAATTACTATTCCATGGTCACTTACTAGAGCAATGGAAGATGAAGTAGGTGAGGGGTCCTTCCTTGTCAGGTTCCTAAAACAGAGTGCCATGAGACTTCAGTCTCACCTAGTATTAAAATATCATTTTTAGTGATGGATTACAGAATGACATCACACACATCTGGTCATCTGACTTCTGATTCCCATGCTACTCCCCCTTGGTTAGAAGCTGTCAGGATTTAGCACATGTGTCAATAATACACATGCACAGAGCCTTGCTAAAATCCGTTACAGCTCCTGGAAGTCAAAGAACAATTTCAAACTTCTACCCTTCCAGAGTAGCAATAAGTTCACCATTAAATACAATACAGAAGGCTTCCTAGTGCTTGTTTTCTCAGATATTTTGTCCCTGGCTGCAATCAGAAATGTAAAATACAATATTTATGGCCTAGATTAAGTAATTTAATTTCTTACTATGTCCAAAGTCAGGTGGATTGAGACTAACCTCTTCTCTTCCAGTTTCCTCTGTTAAAACATATAAAATTTAAACAGTTACAATAACACGTGTATATTTCTTTTTCTGTCCAGCAGGGCACAATGTTGGCACATTTTTAACACAAGCAGCTTTCCAAATACATTTTTCAATACAAGCATCTGTACAAATAGTTTGATATACAAATTACATATAATTCATTACAAAACTCCAGCTTGCTATGCTAGCATATATTACACATCCACTGCCCTACTTCTTCTGCCATAGCTGGCAATACCTCACATCATCACAGGGAGTTATGGCAAATTGATTTTTGACTGTGACAGTTTATAACTTTATGAGCTTTTACTTTAAGGAGTATTATGTTCTCTACTTTGCTATTATTATTATTTTTTATGATTTTAAGGACATCTCTGCTACTTTGACATGTTCAACAAAGAGGTTTTTTTAAAAGTATATACTTTATAGTTATTTATAAAATACAGTCTAAGGCATGGACTCTAATAAATTCTAACTTACTGAAGATTAGTTTGTGTTGAGCAATTTTTCATTAGAACTTCTTTTCTAAATTGTGTGGTTCCAGAAAAGAAAACATCTGTTTGAACTGTAAGGAAATACTGTTTTGTTAAGGTACTCAGGGTGGTGCAATTGGGTGTTAGAGCAAAAACTTCCAGAATTCCACTGGAGGAAATGAGTTTGTTAAATACACCAACAGAGCGACAGAAGAGAGTCCAGAAGTGGAATTTACATAAAAAACGTCATATGTAAATGGATAAAGATTCTGTATAGTTGCTTGGTGGTAATATTACAAATTACTTGTTTATTTTAATGACAGTATATATATATATATATATATATATATATATATATATATATATATATATATATATATACACATATAGATAAATAATGATATGATACAAACAACCTAACGGGAGACATTAATGTTAAATCAGTAACAGAACTGTTGCTGCTCCTGTGGTGTACAGATATAAAGCCCTGACTATAGCCAAGCTGACTTGGGTTCAATTAAGGGACTGAGTGACTGACCGAACAGTAAGGAATGATGGGTATTACTATCCCTGGTGGAGAGCAATGTTATGAGCATCACTGACAATGATAACTGATGGAGGCTGGGGATGTCATTATCAGAGGGACTGCCCAAAAGTAGAATGAAGTGGGGCATGGCTGAGCTGCTGTGAAGGCAGAATAGAAGATCACATGTCCCCACTGCATGTTCACCTCTACCACTGGACTTTATCACAAGTATAAAGGGAGAGGGAACCACCAGTGAAGGACATGGGGTTCTGGGATGGCTGTCAGAATTATAGAAAACAAAAAAAAAAAAAAAGAGAGAGAATTCAATACTCCATGGAACATATATAAATCCAGTTTGAGAAATACTGCAAGAAACTTTTCACTTTGTAAGCTCTGATCTGAATTTAATTATTTGACAGAGTTGGAAAAATGTTAGACTAAGCACATCGACTCCTATTTTCCTTCAATGTCTGCAGCTGTGTAATTCATACCTCATGACACTATACCTCTATTTCTATATGCTAAGTGCTGAACACTTAGATATCCTTGTCTGGCCAATAATTAACAAGTTTAATAAAGCCATTAGAATATAACCACTGACAATACTGTCAGAACACTACAGAATAGCCTTTGTGTAAGCATACATTGTCTATTACTGCAGCATTTTGTTCAGGAATTAAAACAGTACGTAAACTGAAACTATAATAATTTAGCCTGGAATAATGCATGCTAACTTCCTGGATGGCTGAGTTTACAGTAGTAAAGATTTATTTAATGTCTGTATTTCTTTTCCAGAGTAGAGTACTGATCTCCATGGACAATTTTTAGACTCGGCCCAGGAGTAGTGTCTGGTTAAGTGACTTGCTCAGAGTCACATAGTTAGGGAATGGAGTCTGAGGAATTAAACCTGGCACCACCAATAGGAGTCTTTAAGCCAACTGCCAGACAACCAAGAACCCACCAAGAAATAGCAGTTCACTACTGTACTGTATTATCTTGTACTAAAACTGCAGGCAAAATAGACAGATTAGTACTGACATGTTAAAGAACGCAGTCTTCAGAATTTTAAAGGTCTCCAGTTTTTATTTTATTTTATTTTTTTGTTAAGGTCAAGATCTTTAATTCACAATTTGGACAGTACAGGCATGCAAACTGATCTCAATGTGCTTTGTAAGTGGTCAATACAGTAAATTATATTTTTGTTACTCTATTGTATAAATTTAAATACTGTACCAAAATTATACACACATAACATCTAGCGTGGTTTCAACAGTGATAAAAAAGCACTGGTATCATGAGGTGTACCGATATGCCCAGTGTAAAGAAAGGCTAGGTTCTGTATTACTTTCTTTGTTTTAAGTTACAGATTGTAAGAAGTCTTGAAAATATAATTTTGTCATAGAAATTTTAAACAATTACTTTAGCAGTCCTCCTCATAATAAAGCTTTATATGTGATTGGCATTACCATAAACTATTACCAAAAGTGCCTATACACAGTTTCACTGATGATGATAACTGGTTGTTAGTCTGAATTGTAACTGTTAAGTGTACTTTAGTCACAGTCTGAATCCCATAAAATAACATTCACATTATCTTCTGAGAGCTCTCAGAACTTTTGCAATCACGCTAATCTAAAAAAAAAAAATACATGAATGTGAAAGCATTTCTGTAAGTGATGTTGAACTGATATTATTTTGCTTTCATTCCCATTAGATGACCAGGTGATCATTGTAAATTATGCTTTTGTAATACAACTGTTCTTTCATCTGGTCCAGTCTTTCCTTTTGTGAAAACACTTACACAGTGCAATTTATTCTGCTGAAAGTTTTGTGGAATGTAAATTTTGCACCTAGAACTTTATTTCGATGATCTTACTTTTCTCTTGGAAGCAGTCATTCTTGTACCTGTAAACTGTAGAATAAAGCAGGATGTGTAAAATCTTTCCATACAGACATAACTGTTGCATGTTATTAGAAAAAAGTCAAATGTATGCTCATAGTAAAAACATAATTTGTAATAATTACAGTGTTGAAATTTTAAAGCAATTGCATATGGTAATTTGGTATGAAAAAAGTTAGGGTTTCTGAAGTCTTACACCCTACTATGCCAAGGTTTTGGAGTCACTAAAGGGGAAGTGTAATATTTTTTAAAGTAAATAAAGAGAAAACAGAAAAGTGTTAATGAATTGCAACAATAACTATGCATATTTATGTTTACTTTAAGTTATTGTTACACACACACACACACACACACACACACACACACACACACACACACTCAGCTATATATATATATATGTGTGTGTGTGTGTGTGTGTGTGTGTGTGTGTGTGTGTGTGTGTGTGTGTGTATTTATATATATATATATATATATATATATATATATATTTATATACACACACACACATGCAAATGCATAGCCTTATGTATATGTGTGTATGAGTAGGTAGCATTACATCATAGGTAAAGCTTCTGGGCATTTTTTGTGAACACTGATGCATATTTTCCTTGAGTATTTTATTTTATCTTTGGTGTTTTTACCTTACTTTAACCTGTTTTATACGTTATTTGCTTTTTCGCAGGTGCCATGTGATTAACCTACTATTTAATTTGATTAATTTCATGATCCAAATGATTTTTGTCATTGCAGTCTGCACTGTTTTAATAGGTTGGCTAATATTTAATTGCTCCATTATTTCAAAATCTATTCTATGTTTTTGACATTTATCAGTTTTGCTATTGTTATGTTTTTATATATTTGTAACACATCTTACACTATCAGTTGATTTTAACAAACTCCATGTAGGCTTTGCATGAATCCTACCTGGAGTTTACAAGTTTGAGCAGTGAGCAGCAGCGTCAATTACATATTCATGTCATGCATTGCATTTAAACATAAACAAGCATGGTTTCTTGGCCAACAAAAGTGTTGTTGGCCAGGAAACCATGAAAAGCAACACAGATAGCTAATTTGTTTACCTTAGAGCAAACTAGCTAAGCAGGATTGCATGGAATGTGACAATGATTACTAGGGTTTATCATATAGCAATGTATATGATCCAAACAGATACAGGACAGCGTATACAGTGCAGAGTATTGTAGTATCCCATTCTAGGTATTCTGTACAAAAGTTGTGTAAATGATCTGTAAGGGTACATGGACTGCCACGTAAAATAAATGGTCAGAGGAAGTGTGTATGTTGAATAGGGTCACACAGATAAACTGTAGGAATGAACACAGGGAAACAGGACAGGCGAAACACCATAATGTACAGCAGATGAAGACATGTAAATGGAAGACAGTTGTAGCAAGAACACTAATCCATAATGACATGATACATTACGGACTGTACAGTGCAAATGGATATTATGTTACTGTCATACAAGGAGACATAACAATGGAGAAGATGTCTGTGATATTAGCATCCTGACATGAACAATGGAGAGCACATCTATCAGTGATGTTATATGCATTTGGGGTTGGATGCATATCATAAAGCTGTGGAAACTGATTTGGCTGAATATAACTGTAATGTCAGCAGAGCTCGCCAACAAGTGGGATACAGTTACAGGCTCATGGGCAACAGTAAAAGAACCATGCAGAATCATGGACAATATTAAAATAATAGCACCAGTAATCTCATGTCTGATAAAACATGAGTCCGATTGATCATTGATGGTTCTGCATAAACACACTTGTACAACTTTTGTGGGCAGCGCAGTGGTGCAGCAGTAGCATTGTCACCTCACAGCAAGAGGTTCTCTGGTTCAATTCTCAGCTGGGGTGCCTTCTGTGTGGAGTCTACATGTCCTCCCTGCATTCATGTGGGTTTCCTCCAGGTGCTCTGGTTTCCTCCCACATTACAAAGACATGTGTATAAAGCGTTTCTCCCCGGGCCTCAGCTGAAAATTGGCTTTGTTCCAAGTAAGAATTTCCTGGTTAACAAATGTTAAATAAATAATGTTTGTGACATGTCAGCAATCTATGAGAATAATCAAGAACACCATCCTGACACTGTAACATCTGCTGGAGGTGTTAGGTGGGACACTGCTATACTCTATATGAGATCATGATTAATACAGGATAGATGACTGGTGTGCATGGCAGACATTTATGACACAGTCCACACTGTCATGAATGTAAGTCATGCCATCAATGTTGTCATTCAGCTATGTATCTATTGTGTGCATCACTGGAACACATGCATCTGGTGTAACACCTTGCTAGGGGGTTCCGCACCATCAGACAGTAATATTTCTGCAACAAAGAGAAAAGCTAGGTATGACCAATTAAATGTGTGATAGCTCACCGTGGCAAAGGTGGTACACTTCAGTTACACATCACTTGAAGCTGTGTAGGGCTGTATATGAAGAAGGGTGCATTGTACTCAGTTATTGGTGTGACAAAAGTTGTGACCTCTGGAGATATTATGACCTTTGATGTGAATGTCCTCCGCATACTCAGTAGTTGTGTTACATACAAGGGAGTAGTCATCATTGTGAGCACATGCTAGTGGACATTCCACATACCATCTACACCAGGATACGGGTCACATGCCAATATGTCTGATTATAGGGTGTGATGTCTACATTATCCTTGGGTTGTGTGTTTGTTTTCCTAATGTAACAAATCTCCCCATGTTTTTGTTTTATGTCATGTGTTGTCATGGCTGTAGGAGCAATCTTTGGTAGGTTGATACTGGCAGCATTCTACTAATATCACAGTTGGATTCAATGATTGACCACAATCTGTAGTCCTCCAGACAGCTGTTTCGACACAGGATGAGCATGTCATTCTTGACATCTGTGACTTAATGGACAGGAAAGGGAGTAGCAGACTGCCCTGATGTATAGACCTGGTCACCGGACCCAAGATATAGGTCACTTCACATATTTCAACATATGTGATCCAGTGGTCTACCCACTTGGTGATAAAGGTGTTTATGGCCACATCTGACAGTGCTGAGTAAATACCTTAGCGTGGATTTGTGTCAAATGCCTTGGCCTGGTCAAGTTCAACAGGATGATAGTGTTGTCATCATGCATGCCCTTGATGACTTCTTTGAGAACATCTAACAGATGAAACAGCCATCGATGTGCATTAACAACTCACACATGTCTGTTGCACACAGCTGGGATATTACTAGTATCCATTTAGAAAAGGTCCATGATGACATGTTGGTCTATCTCACAGATGAGGAGAGTCAATATTTCTCTATACATGCATGCATCAGGTGCTATCCCCCCACTCAGATGGATGCATGTTGATGTACATCCTTCTGTGGGAACATAGTCCATCTGGAGGGTGTGCTGATGTGTGTATCCAATCATGCCAGGTAAGTGTATGTTATAAAAACACAGTCAAAGCTGTAAACCAACGAAGATGAACTACAGGCCACATAGACTCTGGCAGATAGTACAATCAATAAACAAGTAATATACACCAAACAATGCAAAAAACAATAGAATGCCACATTCATTTATTAAGTATAAACTTCATCAGATAAAACACAGTGTTTTAACTCCATTTAAATAACAAAAGGTACTAGATCACATGATCACATGATTGCTGAGCTCCAAGCAAAACAACAAATTTAAAGTGATAAAAAACACTTTTAAAAAAAAAGAGTAAAAAATAAAGGTAAAATGTCAAGTTGAAACAATCTCTCCAAAGCCTTCAGTTTTAATAAACATTAAATAGAACTAAAATCATTAACCACTGGCCGGCTACCAGCATTTAACTGGAGTTGCCAATACAACTCACATTTCTCAAAAAGTAGCTCCCAAGGGCCATGGCACAAATCAATTGGCAACTTCTCTCTAACTGCAACTTTAAACATGTGATCAGACAAAACTCTGATGTGTTTAGCTAAAACATTACTTACTTTCTTATTTATTTTTGATGTCATTATTTGGGTTCCCAAATATGATCTTTAAAATGGCGTTCAGTCTTAGTATGTAATAGGCTGGACAGCATTCACACAAAGCAGCATAAACAACACCCCTTTTGGAGCAGTTATAAGGTTCTTTCATCTTAAACTTAAAACTATTTACTATAAACTGTTCACAGCTAAGAATAAATTTGCATGTAGAACAGCTCCCACATTTAGACATTTTAAAATTTGTGAAAACATTTTTCCTGCTGTTAGTACCAAAATGCTCTACCAAATATTATTTTATTTTATTTTACATTTGTTTACTGGGATATTCCATCTGGGTGAAAGCCCATTTTCAGTGGAGGCCTGGAGAGAAAAGCTCCAAATACTAAGATATACATATGCATTGATATAATAGTAACAAGTACATTTATATAACAAGACAAGTACAAGTGTACATTAACACCAGTGGCATCTCATTAATAGTACAAGATTAAGTAAAGGTATAAATTGACATGTATAGTGTCATAGGATTTGTTTACATAGTATTGAGAGCTTTTTTTATTATTATTATTTTTTTACATAGTTGGTATTTGGGAGGAGTTAGATATGTGTAAGAAGGTAGTATATTATATATTTACTGGATCACTTTTTTGATGATATTAAAGAGTGTTGCAGGATCTGTTTTGTTAGTCTGATTAATATGGAATGAGAAAGAGGAGAGGAGAGTTTGAAGAGGGAGAAATGTGTGCATAGTAGTAGGTGTTTTCAGAAGGAGATAGTTCTAGGGAGAAATCAACATGTGGGTTGGGGTAAAGATATACAGGGGAGGGATTAGTCAGTGCTAATTGAGGAGCAGATCCAGTTTCTATACAGGTGATATTTAAAAATTCTGTCCTTTCTTAAAAGTAATGTGGGGTTTGTCACTCACTTTATCTACTACTTAGCTATCATCTCTCAAGATAACCCAGTTTTGGTAAAGGATTTATCCAGTTAAGTTACTGTCCACATTGTATTGGGTAATATATGAAATTGCCAAACCAGGATTGACCCAACAAACATTGTTAAAAGTACATGTAGAAGATATATTGTTATTATGAAAGATCATATTTTGGTCCATTGACTCCATGGGACTGACTGATGTAATAACAGGATCCTGATAGTGTGCATGCAGTAAAACAGGTCTAAAATGGCCATACTCTCTTTTTTTGATCACCTCATACTTTAGTGAATCAGTGGATTTGTTGGAAAACTCTCTAATCTAATCTAATCTCTGGCCAAAAACATATGTTTAATATGTTCACATTCATCCAGGAAAGAATCAAAATCAGAAACCATGCGTGCAGCTCTTAATAACTGTCTCTTAACAGCAGCATACTTCTGATGATAGGGATTGGAGCTGGCAAAATGCAAGTACATATTTGAAAAGGTGGATTTCCTATAAATTTTAGTTTCAAATGTCCTGTTTGTTGAATCCTTATATAGTCAGGTGTCCAAGAAAGCAATATTATCTTTATCTGCAGTATAAGAAAATTCAAGAAATTCAGTAGTCTGATTGATATAATTGAAGAACTCTTGAAGTGAATTACTGTCATTATCACAAACAATAAAGATGCCATCCAGGAAGTGCAGATATAGTTTACAAAATTTCATAAAATGAGATTCAAACAAGTGACATTATTTCCATTTGGTCATAACCACATTTGTGAACATCTCACCATGTGCAGAACCCATGGCCGCAACTGAACATTGTTGAAAAAATTCTTTATCAAAGATCAAAAAATGATTTTTCAACATGACATCTAAAAGTGTTTCAAAGGTGTTAGTTCTTGCCTGTGCAAACCCCTTAACAAATAGAAATTCTGAAAACCACTGAATTCCCAAGTCATGGGAGATGACAGTGTAGAGGTCTTAACATCAATAGTGACAAAGATATAACTGCCACTGTACTCTAGTTGATTTATTTTTTCTAAAAAATACCATGGCTCTTTCCAAATATGATCGTCATTCAGTACAAGATGTTTCAATTTCTGACAGTGCTGAATGAATACCTCCATGTGGATTTGTGTCAAATGCCTTGGCCTGGTCAAGTTCCACAGAGCGATAGTGTTGTCATCATATATGCCCTCTATTACCTCTTTGAGAACATCTAATAGATGAAACAGACATGTCTGCTGCACACAGCTAGGATTTTACTAGTGCCCATTTAGAGAAAGTCCATGATGACATGTTGGTCGACCTCACAGATGAAGAGAGTCAGGATGTGTCTATACATGCATGCATCCTGTGCTCTTCCCCCACTCAGAAGATGCATGTTAATGTACACCCTTCTATGGGAACATTTTCCACTGGAAGATGTGTTGAAGTGTGTATCCAATGGTGCTTGGAAGGTGTATGTTCTGAGTCATGCTCTAGGTGATCTGTGATGTTGGTTCTGTCTGATAGGCCTGGATGTAGGTGCAACAGTGCATTCTGCCTATCTTGATCTGGCCTAGGGTTTGGACACAACCCCCCACTCATGTATCATTGAGAAACTCTCCCAGCTGGAGATTAACCCTTACATCACTCGATGATGACACATTTGTCTCACTGACAGAACATACTGTGAAAGTTGATGAATCAACCTCTACCAGTTGAGCTGTCACCATTGGCGTACCCAAAGGATCTGTGCTAGGCTCTTTACTGTTTGGAATCTATTTCTCGACAGTCCAGGCTAAAATATACAGCCTTTGGTTTACCAAGACTGTGATTCTTGCATATTGGGTGCAATCATTGAGTACAGCAATGATGTTAACATACTACAGGAGGGGCTAACACAGACACATGATTGGTGCAAAAGCCACACGGTCTACAACTGAACACAAAATGTGTCATTACTTTGGGCTTCTGCAAAATGAAATTTCTTGCTAATTACAGCATTGACAACACCCCCCCCCCCTCTGCTGAAACCCAGTGGTGCAATACCTAGGAACACACATATATAACAATCTGAACTTTGACCACAAAGTGTCCACAGTGGTATGGAAAGGCTACATAATGCACCTCACAAGTCAGTCCATCTTATCCAGATTTGAGGATGATATAGTTTTTTTTTTTTGGTATTTATGTGTGTTGTGTGTGATTCTATTTTTGACCAGATTAGAGGTGTCAAAATGGGGTAGTTAGCAAAGTGGTGAAATGGGTGACAAGGAGGGGGAAGAACAAAGGGAAAACAATATAGAAATGTGCAGGAGGAGGTACGAAAGAACCATAGCTTTTCTTCAACAGTGTAAAATTAAAGTATGTACAGAATATTAACTGAATTTGGACTGGACTGTCACCACTACAAAGAGTTGTGACAACAACTCAATCATGTTGCATAGCCAATCGGATATATATATATATATATATATATATATATATATATATATATATATATATATATATATATATATATATTGTTTGTTTTTGTTTTTTAGTGGGACAGGTGCCCACTTTTTGTTTTGTTTTTTTTGATTTTTGTTGATATTTCTGGGTTAGGTAATTTGGGTAGATGTGTTACCAAATGCAAACAAACAGGACAAACAAGACAAGACACAGGAATGGTGAGGGACACAAAAGATTGACTGGCACAATGATTGGGTTGAGGGATGGGAAAATGCAAGCCCATGCCTGTCAAACATGGGGATAGTGAGAATCTAGTCCTCACCCACAGGATTACCAGCTCTGCCCCCTTACTCTTCTGGCTGCTGGAGTGTGGGATGTCTTCTCCTCCTATGGACCATGAGGAAGAGTAGCCTCTCCATCCAGAATAGGCATACACCAACGGTGTGGTGCATGAGCCTATGCACCAACCCTGGCATCTCCTGGCAAGTGACGAAATCCCTACCTTCACCAGTACTCCTGGAGGGTACCACATCATCACCTCTCGAGGCAGTGCTACCTCAATGGCACAGGTTGTGAAGGGGCAGCAGAAGCAGCACGGCCAGGTTGGGTACCAGATGTGGTAGGCACAGGTGTGAGAGACAGTGGAGTGGGGGCAGACTGAGCCACTGGGGTTGGCCTACCTCTCTGTGCTGTGAAGCATTTAGTTATTTGTTACAGATGGATGACATGAAGACATTTTTTGACACATAATAGAAAATAAAAAAGAGAGAGAAAATGCTGGGATGAGAGAAAAAAGTGATAAAATTAATACCATCATATGGAACATATAATGCATTATCAGAATTACAACTATTTTAACTGAAATTTTACATTTAAGTATTCTTCCTAACAACTACAATTTATAATTACAGATTGCTCAAAGTAATCCTTGCAATGTACAGATATTGCAGATATGCTTGGTCCAATTATACAGACTGCAGTTAATAGCAGGGCATTTATGCCACTTGTGCAGAATTTAGTTTATGCAATATTATTAAAGAATTGCAGTATTGTATAGTTGTTAACAGTGGCATTTGAACCCACAGCCTCTGACTACAATCTTTCACTTGATTTCTAAATTTGGTTTGTGCTACAGAGTTATGCATGCAGACTTGCTTTTACAGTTAGTATATGCATGCTTACTTTTCTACTACTGCATAGAAAACAAAAGCATTTTTCTTTAACGTTTACAGCTACAATAATACTTCTCTTGTGCTGCATACATACCACTTGCTTCCATCAGTCTCTCCAGACAATCAGCATAAGCTTGCCTATTTGCCATTATTTCAGGATTTGCTGTGAAAAGAAGAGAAGAGAAGAGAAGAGAAGAGAAGAGAAGAGAAGAGAAGAGAAAGCTTTATGTATACCAGTCTTGACTATAGTTAGCTTTCTATGTGTTATAAATTCTCTTTATTAGCAAACGTATACAACTGTGGGATGTTGGTAGTTTGAAACTCATGAAACCACTGGTTGAATGTATCAGTCTTGGGCCATTTTCTGTCACTGAAGTTGTGCCTACACTGTTCTTCGGTGTGAGGGATGACAGCCGCACTAGATACTGCTTGGTCAGACTATTCCAAGCCTCAGACCTATACTGGAAGCCAGAATAGTTTCCCTGCAGGAGCCACCTTTGTCTGTGGCACTTTTGTCCAATAAATATTTTCGACACCTGAACAACTCAACTCTGCACCCATAAACTGGGCACCTTCCACTCTAACACCAGACATGTCTAATCCCAAAGCAATAGCAATAACAAAACATTATTTCCTGCCAGCTCTTATTATCACATTTTCTGGCAGTGCATAAACCTGAAAAAAGATGCCAACCACATGTGCGTGATGTTAAGCAGACAGCAACCATGCCAAGCAAGCAGAAAAGCAATTTTTGAAATCTGAAGGTTAATCTGACACAGTGCTAAGCAAGCAAGAAAGCAATTTTTAAAATGTGAATGTTAATCTGACACTTGACATTAGTTTGAGGGGTGTCTGCTGCTGTAACTGTTAGGTGGTTTAACTTTGCAGACATGCACTGGGGCATGAATGTCATGATGTGGCACGTTTGTTTGGCTTTATACACTGCTAAACTTGATTCAAACCTATGCATAAGGACAAAACATTTTCTTCTATAGTGGTGATTTTCCAGCTTTGTGCAGTAGAGGTTTTTCTCAGACATAGTCATTAATCATTCATAAATACAGATGACAGACTGAGGTGTTAATCATGTATGTATGTGAACTGACATGGTCCTTCTATATACATTCATTTGTGTGTCTTATTTAAGTGTGAATACCATGCAAGTCCAGATAGCAGAATTATACTTACAGAAACATAGTAGAAAGTATACCCTCAGTCAGACATCTGAACCGTCAAAACACAGTAAGGGTGTCTTATCCCCCATATATATAATTCATAACAGCTACACTATTTATAATGAAGTATAAAGTGTTATAAGTGTTATTTAATATAATGTGAACTGGAACAACAGTGAGAATGTCTGGAATTTCCTCTATTAAAATCCAGGACCATGTGTAGGGCAGCCCTATACTTACTCCTTTTGCATCAACAATATTGACATAACACTTGCATATTTTCCTGTTCATTACTAAACTGAACCGTCAGAACAGTAAAAATATGTTTCACTTTGAGTATTAGAACCCAAAACCATCTGTATTACAGCCCTACACTTATACCTGCTGCCATAAGAATAGTTAAATAACAGTTCCATAATTCTCTATTTATTCTAAATTTCTGTGTGTTAACTACCATGAAACACTGCTTAGCATGTTTGCATGGTGCCCAACAGAATTAATAGAATTAATAGAATGTATACATTTTGAAATTGTTGACTACGTCCTGTCTGCAGGTGTTAGATGGCTGCAGGTGTTGGGGAAGCTTGCTAGGTGCCACACAGCATCACTTAGCTGTGTTACGTGATGTAAAGCAAAAACTGCAATGATGTATCCTTTTGGACTTTTACAATCATTATTCCCTGTCTGCAGGTGTTCTGTCTGCTTGTTGTGTGGGCCACTAATCCAGGTTTATGCACTGCTAAGCATTATGAAAACAAAATAAGGACAGATAAACATGACATTCATTGTGTTTCTCCATTTCCCCTTTTTGTGCTAAACCATACACCGTGCAAACACTGGCATTACAAGGTTAAAATTATGAGAAAGAAAGAAAAGAAATCTAGTGAATCAACAACACTACAAAAATGTATGTTGGTGCACATGAAATATTTTCACACAGGTCTGGATTTGAAATCTCACTCCAATGAAAGTTCACATGACAGTAAGTGTGTCTTATCCCTCTATCCCACAGAAACAGGTTTGCAACATAGAATGAAAATCATTGTGCATGCAACCATCTGCAGCATTATCCATAGTACAAACAAAACATATGACAGTTTGTACATGTATTAATTACAGATGTAGTGCACTGAGTGATCACACTACCGTTTATCACTATTACTTGCATACATGCAGCTTTGTCTTATCTCTCTGTGTTTGTTGCTCAATCATGTCTTATCTGACCAGTAAACTGAGACATGCAATATGTAAGGCATTCTGTATCATTGTCTATAAAATGTGTAAGGATATTGCATGGAAATAATATACAGTTGTCAAGAAAGGAAGAGGATGTTAGATGTTACTGAATAGAAACTGTGAAATGTGTGTTGCTTATTTGCATTTAAATCCTTAATACAATTATTTCTACACTTTGTAAGTCTAACCTGGCTGACACACCCATTGGAGGTAGGAGAGTCTGAATTGTTGTTTTTTCTTCCTTCTCCCTATCTGTAATCAATGACAGTTGCAATCCATTAGCAACAAAGTATGAGGGAGTGCCTGCCCTATGTTTACATCTGATACACGGAGCCAGGTATTTGGGATTCAGCAATTCTAATGACTTCACACCTCATTTGCACGTTCGCTGTGCTCATAGCCCTGAATTTGCACTATAAAACGGGAACCGCGTAACTAGAGAACCTGAAGGTGAGGAGATTTATTTATGTGGATAACACAGATGAAGATATTAGTTTGCAATTTATCTGCACATAGGATTACAGATCTTATTAAGGTATGTTTGCATTTTTCAGCTATATACCGGACATCCTAAAATGTCCCTAAGAAAAATCTGTTAATATATATATATATGTTAATATATATATATATATATATATATATATATATATATATATATATATATATATACTTTAGCAAATGCTACTTTTATCAGTATGCATTTCTTAAAAGTGTGTTGATGGCATAGGCATGTTTGTCAGGGCATTTTACTTTCTCAGTTGCACAGCCTTATTAACTGTCATCACAATTCCTAATGTTTTTCTCTTTACACTTTTCTATTCTTATTTCCATGAAATGCAAATGTCCTATATTGTCAATGACACAATGGTGTAAGTACACACCTCTAGGGGAGAGCTGGCCACAGCTAGAGGTGAATGACAATTGCATAACATTGATGTTTTGTGGTAAATGTGTACACATGTTTCAGGGACAGTTTATTTGATAGCACTTTTAGTTGTTCACTGACAGCCTGTTAGAAAAATTTGTCATTTGCCTGTTTTTTAGGGGTAGGGAGCCAACTTACATTTCTATGTTGGCACAAACATTTTCTGCTGTTATTCTTCTTGTTGTGGATCTAGCCCTGCATTGTGTGTGATTGTAATATGTTACAGCCACACAATTCTGTTTTTTTATATTTGAATGTCTTCACTGTTTTATGTTTCTCCACTGGGTAATAATGAAATACAACCTTTTATATGTTATATCTAAGCAGAACTTTTATTTATGTGATACTTATGTGTATTATAATTCTTTTGTGTTTTATGTCACACAGGACTATGGCACCCAGGCATCCTGATCCTCACACACCCCACCCCCAAGTGGCCCTGAGAATTACGTAATTGTGGAAGCATTTAGGTGATGTAGTGCCTTTCTGCTTGAGTTGGAGATGTGAGGATATATCTGGCAGAATACAAATTTGGCAGCAGATAGTGACCTATGTGAATACAGTAGGTGACCAGAGCAACACATGTGATCGGGGGCACCATAGGGCCACTGACATGATTTCATCAGCCCAGAGGAGAGCAGCTGCATTGGCCCATGAATGGATGGCTACTGGAAGGGTGCTACTATAGAGTCACCACTGACACCAAATGAGGATTTCCTGTCCACTATCAGGGATCCAAACAACTCATTTGGAAGTGTACAACAAGCATATCATTGATGTTGGAGCTGCTGTTTCAGGGAGGACAAATATGTCCCAGGAGGAGCTTTCAAGTAGGTTTACTTATCTCAGTTGTTAAATACTTCTTATATAGATAAATATTGACAGTAATACTTACGTTCTGTTTAACATTAAATTTCTTTTGGGAGGAATAGTTGTAGATTGATACAGTTAACAGCAGATTCTGGTTAATTACACATGGGCTTGGGGTGGACGTGTCATCCAGATTTTTGGTGAAAGTATTGTTAATGGGCATATAAAGGGCCCATTAAATGATACAGTAGTCTTAATTTTGAGTGAGTCACAGAGTCTCCTCAGAGAAAGACATTGCTCAATCAAATAGAAAGCCCAGATATCTATCAAGACTTCATCTGCTAAGTGAGATTACCAATGAGGACTTGAATGTTAGTGGTATACATTAAGGCCACCGATTATTTTGCTATTGTGCATCACAGCATTGGTCTTTGAGGCAGAGAGGAGCATGGAGATGTCTGAAAATCTTTTTCCTAAGGTGTGAATGGACTATTTCATACAGCTGGGAGAGGAGATATACTAAAGCAAAGCAAAGTAACACTCTCCATCTATTAAAGCATGGGAATTCTAATGTACTGTCTCCACATCTCATTTATAGAGGCAAGACTGGAGGAAAGAAGTACAGAAAGTACAGTTGTGTAAAATCTTACGATAACAGTAGATGTTCTTCGCTTAAATATTGCAGCCTTGGGTGGAGGCAGGGAGGCAAGCATAGAGATGGTCTGGAGCCTGCAACTGAGAAACACATGATCCTGAGGAGGGACCAGGACTGATTTCTGGTAGTTTATTGTAAACCCCAGGCTTTGCAAGAGACAAACAGTATATTGAAGGTGTTGAAGCAAGGTCTCCGGGGATGAAGCCTGAATGAGTAAGTTGTCAAGATAAGGAAAGATTTGACCTCCTCTCATCCTGGAAAAAGTAATTACAGTAGTGAGTCATTTGGTGAAAATCTTGGAGCAGTAGAAAGGCCAAAGGGCAAACCAGAGAACTGAAAATGCAAGGAAGAAACAGAGAAGCACAAAACCTTCATGAAAAGAAGATGAATAGGGATGTGGAAATAAGCATCCTTGAGATGCAGAAACACCAGGAAACCCTCAGGATGAAGAAGAAGAAACAGGATCTGAAGGGATAGCATCCAGAAGGAAGAGATCTACAAAAAGGGGTTGAGCTGAGAGAGAACCAGAATGAGCCTCCCTGTGCCTTCCTTCCCAGGAACCAGAAACATTCTAGAATAAAACCCCTTCCCCTCCTGGAAAGGGGAAACAGCTTGCATGATGCCTTAAGACAAAAGGTCCTGAAGTAGTTCAGAAAAAAAGGTAGCTGCTGAAGGATGCCCAGAAAGGGAGAAAGGGAATTCTACATCACAAAGTATCCCTAATGGATGGTGGACAGAACCCAAGAGTCTTGACTGATCCTTAACCAATTCGGATGGGGCAGAAAAAGGCAAAGAGATAAAGGATCCTGACTGAGGAAAGGGGAAAACAGACAGTCAGACAGAAGCTGGTTTGTCTAAAAAAGAGGTTTCTGAGAAGTGGGAGTCTGGGTAGGTTTAGTAGGAGGAATCTGCCTAGAACCCTTTTTACCGTTGGGGTAGGGCGAGGCAGTCTGTGAACAAAAGCAGATTTAGAGGGATAATTCCTTTGGAACTTGGTTGTAGGAGAAAGAAAAATATGCTTACATTTCTGTGAGGCCTTACTCTTATCTTGTACAGACTTAAAAAGCTTAGCAGCTGCAGAACCAAACAGGTTCTTATTATCAAGTGGAGCATCCAAGACTGTAGCCTTAATGTCTTCAGACAAAGCCTGGAGATGAATTCAAGAGTAATGTCTAAAAACAGAATCAAAAGCAGCAGCTCTAGAAGAGGTATCAGCTGCATCATAACTACATTTAATAGAGTGGAGGGTTACTTGAGAAGTGTAGCCTAGTAGAGAAAGGGCCAAAGTAATCCCTTCAGAATAAGAAAGGTCAGAGATAGCCTGAAAAGCCTGAGAATAAAGGGCTAAAATATACATTGTTATATGGGTCTGGTAATTAATAGCCCAAATGGCCAAAGTGGCAACAGCACATACTTTCTTGCCCAGCCTTTCCATGGCCCTACTGTCCTTGTCTGAAGGAAGCAGTTTAGTAGAAGGCAAAAGTTTAGAGGATTTATAAGAAGAGATAGACACCACAGAGGGTTCAACAGGACATTTGTAGAGAAACTTACAGTCATCAGGCTCCTTGTAAAACCTTTTAGGGGTTGGAAGCTGAAAGTCTAGGGCCACAGAAGCAGCAGAAAAAAAGTGCAGACATGACAGGAGGTACAGCAGAGGGCTTAGGTGACTCCATCTGAAGGAGTTCATAATACTTTTTCTGAATGCCAAAAATCTGAGAGCAGTCCCATTTAAAGTACTCCATTATACAAGACATAGTATCCTCAAAAGAAAGTTCTTCAAAAGGAGAGTCAGTGCTAATAGTGGACTTCTCTTCAGAGCCATAATCCAAGGAAGAAGGGATCTAAGAGGAATAGCCAAAAACTCTTTCCTAGAATCCAAGTCCTCATCAGAAGAGTCTTGCTCTCTGGGCCTCTGAGTGGAGTAGAGGACCAATGGAGAGCAGGTACTGAAACTCCTTGAGGAGTCTTCAGTGCATCCATGCATTAAATAACCCCTGAGTAAATTCCAGCCATTCACGTGCTTTGGATCTTTAGAAGTAGGAAAAATATGTTTTTTTTTTTTTTTTTGTGAGGTACATCTGCCCTAAATTCCCTTATGAGGTTCAGACCCTTGCCTACAATTAATCTACTCTCAAAGAAGTATCTGAGGAATCCCCTTTGGACACTCTGAAATAATCAGCCAAAGTTCCCACATAACATCCAGAACAGACACCTGCGCTTTCCCATGTAATGACATACTCTTCTGCTATGATTTATATACTGTCATTCATATACATTGTATTACTGCGAGGGACATGTACCTGTTTCATAGTAAGGTGTGCCAATGACAATCACAAATGACTCTAACAGCACTATATACTTTAAATAAAAAAAAACATATGTAGCAGTATATAAAATGGACTACTCACAGGTGCCATTTTCCTAGATCCTAAATGTGCATTTGAAACCATGAACCACCAGCTACTGCTTCAACAACTGGGCAAAAGTGAGTATTTCCATGGTTCCAAAAGTACCTTGGCCACAACCTTTGTAGTATACTTTAACAATGGTATCTCACAGACGGTGTGTACAATAAATGCAGTTCCATAGGACTTAGCGTTGGGACCCCTGCTATTGTCACAGTTTACTAACAGTTTACCTTACAATCACCCAAATATCTGTTGCACACTGGATACTGATAATACTGTGCTTATAGGAGGACATAAATCCCAAAATATATTAAATAAACAGTTACATGAGGATTTTGAACAAATATGGAATTGGATTACGTCTAATAATTGAACAGTTAATGGCCAAAAATCTATTGCCATGCTATTAGGGTCTCAGAAGGTACTCAAGCAAAGTCAGTCTATAAGCATTAAGGATCCAGAAGGACTACCCATATCCTTAAAGGAACTACAAAATGTATTAGACATCATGCTAGAACACAAGTTATCCTTTGCCAGGTATGTAGAACAACATGTCAAAAAGTTCTAAAACTGCCAACATACTGTAAAGGGGAGAGAGAGAGTGCAGAGAGAGCTAGTCCAAAGTTAAATTTACTCTCCAGTGTAGAAGTGAACACTGCACATTTGATATCGAGGAGTTACTTATCTATCACTAGAACCACACATACACACACACACACACACACACACACACACACACACACACACACACACACACACACACACACATTCACCAGTGTGAGAGTTAATCTGATGTTAATGATGTAAAATGTACATTTGTAATTAGTAAAAATTCACTGTTTGGAACATCTTCTACTGTGCATCACAGGTTTTGGGACAAATGCATGCATGTGGACAGCCCAGTGTAACAGTACTGTGCTTGTTCCATGTAATGGCATACTCCTCTGCTATGATTTCTATACTGTCGTTCATATACATTGCATTTCTGTGAGGGACATGTACCTGCTTCATAGTAAGGTGTGCCAATGACAATAACAAATGGCAAACAGTGGATTGTCAAACAAGCATTCATGCCAGTCATACCTCTCAACTTCTTAGTATAAGAAATCTGGACAAAGCTTGACAAAACGGGGGGGCAAAGGCCCAAAGGCAGGGACAGATTTTAAGTATTGTTCTTATAAACTTAGAAAGTTGCTGGAGTAACAGGGTTTGCATCAATATACAATTTCTGAAGGATTTGAAATCTAAAACTCAAATGTATGTCATTATTTAGTGACTTCAATCCTCAGGTCATACCAGTGATTTGCCAGAAAGCTACAAATGTTATGAGGAATAGACCAAAAATATAAGGTAATTTTCTTGTCTCATGCTTGCACAATGTGCAATGACAATACAGACACTTTCTAAATATGAGAGTGCACTTCAGAATAACAGTGATGGATTATGTATGAAAACGATACTCACCATTGTAACACAGTTGCAACTGTAACTGTTGTAGTGCAGACACATTAACAGACTGACTTAATTGAGTCAATATCACTGTAAAATCCATATACTTTGGTGCAAAATAGAATAAAGATACAGAAGTTGTACAACTCTCGCAATTAATTATTTGTTGAAAATGTTTTACTGTCTTCGCGAAGTGCAGCACTGGCAAGCTCATTTGAGCCACTGATGCCAAACTATTAGCACATGCATAATCATATTTTAAGGTGTTGAACTTAGAATGAGAATTAGCAGCATTCTATGGTGCTCCTTGCCGACCTTCATGCAAAAATGCAATATACACATACAACCATGTGGTAATCTGATGGAATACAGAACAGATACATGTTATGGTCATACTTCAGGTGTCATGATGTGCACATTTGTCATGATGAGAGATACAGTTATTCAATCCTTATATGCATGTTACAGCTGTATTATGAAACATATGAGAGACATAGCATGTTATTGCTGGTGGAACATGACTTGTGGAAAAAGTTTTGATTTATGTAGGTTTATTTGATGACATAGAAGGAGTGGGAAGAGGTGGACAGCTTTTGACTGGAATACACATGCTGGCATACTGAGAGATTAGTTTATGATTCATTTCTGCATGTTTGTGTTGTATTGTCCTACTGTTTGCTTTATCATTATTATTATTCAGGAAAAATCTGTACAAGACAGTGTTCACTATAGGGAGCAAGCACATTAATACAGCATCAAGATGATATTTTAAGAAAATGTGTAGCCAATAGGTATACCCACAGGAGTCATGCTAAGCATTCAAAAACACTTGGCATACATCTGCATTTGAACCTTGTCAATGTTCCTAGAACAAAATGTAGACACCTGAGTATTATCTAAGCACACCACATGGGAACTCCTATTTTATAAAGTTCAAATATGACAACAGATTGCAGAAAAGGAGACTAACCTCATGGCAGGTGAACTGCACATTCAGCTCTTTAGCTTATTCAACAGAAGATTAGCCTGACTATATACAACTAGGCATAGCAGCGTGAAGGTTACCAGAGTAATATGGCCGAAGGCAAAACCTGGCAAGATTTTGGCATAAGCCATGTACTTCCATTTAGCTCAAGTTACAGACAGATGTTGCTCAGTGCCAGATATTGCACAAATGCAGAGGAGAAAGACTGACAAGACAGAAGGGAGAAGATACATAGACAGGAAGACGAAGTCAAGAACCAAGTAGCTTCTGACAGAAAAAGGATAATGATGGCTCAACACAATTTCGTGGGAACAACTATACATAAAATAGTGAACTACAAACAGTAAATAAAACTTAGCTAAAGCTTGGATTAGAACACTTGAAAGTATACAAAAATCAGTGTATACATCTGAGCATTATCTCATCAGGTCACAAAAAAACTCCTATTTCAAACACTTTAAATCACACAACTGAAGGGGCAGTGAAAACTTACTGAAGCAGAAGGGTTGCATAGTGAGAGAGGCATGAAGAGAGGAATAGCAATAGGATTGTTTATGGGACAAATAGGACAATCATTATGGTGTGGTACTACTGCTTATTTCCTCATTATTAATCTATCATGCTCTGTGCATTAAAGTGCTTGCTATCGGGAGCAAAAATGGGTAGGAGAGTAGAACCAACATTAAGATATAACCAGGATAAGGGTAGCTTGCTAAGTCTCCATGTTGGGGATAGAATCCCCCGGATTCACGAATCCTCCATGTAAGACTAAATAAGTTTTACTTGGAGGCTGCAGTTGAATGGTATGACATCAGTGTGCCATGAATATTCATGAGGGCACGCTGACTCTACCCCAAGTCTAACACGGACCATGCAGGCAAGCAGGGGGCCTGTCTGACTGCCGAGCAATCTAAAGGTCCATGCCCCTGCAAGTGTGTGAAATGCAAAATGTCAACACACAAGAGCAAGTCTGCTCAAATGTCCATGTACCCAACACCACACTGCCTGACATTGTAAACCCCCAGCACAGTTATAAAAAGTAAAACATTAATTTTTTTTTCTAATTCCCGATCTAGCTGCCTGTATTTGCGCGTGTGTGCATGGGTATGCCCATTGCTTAGCTGCAGTTAGCAATCTCGACATGGAAGAGCATAATAAGGAATGTGTATGCAAATTATGCAAAATAGTAATAGCGTAGTGGTAGAGCGTTCGCACGGGTGAGCCTGCACCTCCTACGGAGCCCCCAGCACAGCGACCCTTGGGTCTGTGAAGGTTCAGTAGGGACTGCCCATGGGTGGGGATCTCAGTCCCACTGTTACCATCTGTGGGCTCATGGGCTTGCGATTTTCAAACATCCGTCCCCGTCAATTGTGTTCACCCACCCCATGTGTCATACTCCACCCCTGTATGCATCTTGTTTGTCTTGTCTGTTTACCTCCCCAACCTACCTCCCCAAATATACCTACTTCCTCTACCTCACTTTCCACTCTCACCTTAAAAAAAAAAGGGGGCAATCTGTACCCACAAAAAAATTACGCCCCATACATAGCTGCCAATTTCGCACACATGTCCGCTGGACATGTAAACTGATAATTATAATTGGTAGTACAACATACTTTATTGTCCTCACCCCTCTCCCAGGGGTGGAAGGTTCTAAATTTCACTCCACATTTATTGCATATGCACAGCTGTTGCTGGTAAAGAAATGGGCAGCTATGGACTTTCCCTACACCTGTCCTGCACATCCCAAGCTTGTTTTCCTACTGTCTTTCCCTCTTTGTGCCCCCTTTTTCACCATTCTCCTATCTCCCCATTTTCTTTCAAAGAAATTAGCACGGGGGTTAGCGGGAGAAAGCACTTTTAAGCAGTAGTAAGCGGGTTTAAGTGAGTGTGCGCATGTGTGCACTTAGCTAAGCATCGCTAAGCATTGTGCAAACCTGCGCAAACCCGCTTATAACTGCTTAAAAGTGCCTTAGTCACTCTATGTCAGGGCCATTGTTCTGCTCAGCAGCAAAATAAAACACCTCTGTCAGTCTCAAACCCCAGACCTTGGACACACTAGACTGCATGAAGTACCACTAAGCCACAGCATATATACAATAACTTGGTGCTGAAATAAATATATCATGCATTACAATGAGTGAATGTAAAGGAAAAATAGGGAGGCCACAACACAAAGCTTGTTCTGTGGATCTTTACCAGCAATTGTTGTGGAATTGCATTACATGAGTGTGATGTGAGAAGCAGCCATTCAAGCAGCAAATAATGTTACAGAGGCACTTTACAACCCCCACACAGTATCATAGCAGGACAAACACTGGCATATCTGATTAGGCAGAGGCCATACTTCCTAACTGTGACAACTTTTCAGGGATGTCCCTGATTGTGAAACATATTTTAGCTGTGTCCCTCTGAATCCCTCTGAAAAGTACTGACGTCAGTCAGAAAGGTGGGGTATTACACAATGAATACTGACAATAATAACAGTAGACACCACTTGTACTTCATAAAAGGAGTACTAATCCATATGCACTGCTTCACTCAAGTCTACACTTATTGTCCCTATTATGTGTAATGTGCACCTCACTTTTAACTACCTATCCCTGACTCCATGCAAAGATGTATCTGAGTGTTCCATAGGCCTGGCAGAGGCACAAACACACAGGCATATAAGCGATTCTGCTGTTACACACTCTGCAAATAGCTTTGGTAGGACCTCCACAAGCATACCCTTATGTAGGAGTACAACACAGAAATACCAAAGGATGTAGCCATGTACTGGTAGAAACTGACTGTAACAATGCCATTGTACCAGTCCTGAAAACACCTGTGAGTTGCACAGACAAAGAATAACAGTGTAACTTCTGGCTACCATCTGGATAGGTTCACAGTTGGGAACTATGCAGACAGACCACCTGCCTTGATAAACTAACAGGTATACAGCAATCCTTTAAGTCCAGTAAGATAATATTCACACAATAATACATAATGCTCTCTGTATGTAAGCATCCCCCCCCCCACAATTAAAAGATACTTGTGTGTTTAGGGTCTACCAAGGGTGTAGGTAGGCATACTCAGTAGTGGAATTGTCCAGTTGTCCTGCGAACCCTGTGCTAAGGTCAACAATAAAAAACACAAACCCTGCAGAAGTGAGTACATTAATAATCACAGTATAACAGTTCACAAACAGTTCATGTGCCAAAATAATACTTCTCAATAACTAAATTTGTATGGCAGTTAATTATATGAGTAGAAAAGAAACTACATAGTCACATAAATGTTGTGTAAGCATTTGTAGGGGTGAGTAAAACTCTACACTGATAGCTCTGTACTGGAAGTGGCAACAGTCAGGTCTGAGTACAACATGTACATCACTGTCTACACTTCTAGCTTCATTTATAAGACATATACCAACCTTCTGACTTACACAACAGTGTCCACAGCAAACAAGCATGGGCCCCACTCTGGAAATTTGAAAGGACTACGCCTACATACCTTAGCAATTTATAGCATTGGGTTGCTATGACAGTGAGCACTGCAATTACCACACAGCAGGCTGTATGCATTTACTAAATGCTGGTCACCAATTGGTGCAGAGGGCATCACATGCACAGATACCTATAAAAGCAGATCGTACTTGCTATCCCCACATGCAATCATTACATTGCACGTGTCAGCAACTGTAGAACTCCTGGAGAGTAGTGAAAAGTGTAATACTTAATAAATAAATACATAATTAAGTAACAAATATATATACTAAATTAAAAACTTATTAATTAAGAGAAAAAAACTTACTTAATAACCAAAAATTAAACTTAAGAAGTAAAAATCTTTACTTAATAAAAAAAAAATAAAAACATTGTCAAAGCATACAAAGACAGACCTGAAAGGGACAAACAGGTATGTAACAGTTTGTAGTTACTGGCAAGTAGTAGATATTTATGAATAGTACTGTACATACTCTGAAACATGCATATGTGGCAGCAGTAGGTATGTATGCACTGATGCCGTGCATAACTACTGCCATGGAGAAATTAGTGTGTAGCTGTGTGCAGTGGGACATAACTGTGACATATGTAGCTCAGCATCATATGTCAAACATCTGAACATGTTATGTATGGTCTGTACAGTACTGCATTTAATGGCAGTTTGTGGGAGTAGTGCAAACATCTATATGAACTTGGATGTCACAGAGTAAGACATGCATGATAGTCACATAATGTGTAGCTTAGCATTGGCAACTGCTGTACCAGGCTAGTATAGTAATGTAGCATTTGCAGCTATATATACTCTTGCACTATTACTGTATGCACACATGTGACAACTGTCCATGTTGTAGCCAGGCCCAACAGGTCATCCATGAGGTGTATGGACTTACAAAATTGTGGACCCTGTGTGTGTATGGCACACACATATGGCGAGATATATATGGGTATGATATATTAGCATCTGAACATGTGTATAGAGCAAGGGACATACTGCAACTGTTTGTGAAGGGTGGACATTTATATGTTGGTGCAGGTTGTTATGTGCATATTTATATGTAGGTTGTAGTGTGTGTCAAACAAGACAGCATACAGTGCTGGCATATGACATGTGGTGTTTAAACGCAGTGAGTATGATTTGTTAGGTTTTTAGTCTTCCAGATAGGGGGTCCTGCTACAGATACATGGGCTGAGAATACCTTCCATGCATTCTGCACAAGACTGTGCAATATCATTACATAACTGTATCCCTCTCAACCTTTGCATAATTGATATTCCCACCATGAAAGGTGGACTGTATATGTGCCGATATGCATATCTATATGTACACCAATGAATGTTCATATGTACGCTCAAGCTCAATGTTGTACACGTATTGCCATCCCTGTTGTTAAATACCCTGTACCCATGAACTACCACATAGGTGGTAGTCTACTCAACACCGAAAGTGTGATAAGAGACTATGTGACACAGGTGGACAGTAGTGTCCCTTTTGATAATCACAGTGCCACACTAGTCATGTAAACTGAGTACGGTCCACATGTCATCAGAAAAGGTGTCATCCATGGAAATAGAGGTCAGTGTTCCACTCTACTCATCAGTCATAACACCCATCATAGAGTACAATGGCCCTGTTGGTATGTACCTCAGAAGACATCCACAGCAACTGTAGATGCCAGACACATACCTCGCAAAGAATATTACCAGACTCAAACAGATGCCCTATGCAGACTGACTTACAAAACCACAGCTACACTGTGTCACATACCGCCTACCCAGAGGCTACCTCTGCCTAACATACAAAGCTAGGCCACACCCACAGGTGTTGGACATGCTCCATGTAAACAGATGAAACTCCATACAAGCTGCACACTGTACTGATCTAAACATTGTAACGTCAAAAAGCAAAACATGCTTGAGTGGTACATTATCATCTCAGACACATACCATACTCTGGAACTAACTACCTATCAATAGCAAATGAAGGTCCTCATTAGCAGTTGCCATGAATAATCATGATGACTGGATGTGAGATAAGAAACACAACCCAGGAATCACCTCTGTGGCTCTACATGACAGGAGCACATGAACCTACATTACATGGGTGTTGAAGGGCAGGGTACCATATGGCTAGGCATCCATAGGCCCTATGGATAATAGCCTATTAGCTACTTAGGACCCGATACACACATGCATGTACCTGTTGCATTACTTGCTATGTGAGGTTGACTGGGTGTGATGGAGAACGTGTAGGCGAATGTTCAAAGATGTGTATATGTGTGATTGCCTAGTGGGAAACTGTGTATTTCATGGTACGTAGTGTTGTAGCTCTAATCCCAGCAAAAGATATGTATGCTATTGCTAGGCAGGAAAAGCAGTACGGCATACGATGTGACGTAGTCCCATGGTGTTGACTGGAGTGTGCCATTGTAGGCTAAAGCAGTACATGTATGCTTATTGATTGTTAACGCTAGTGAATACAAATCCCATATGAACTGTAGTACTACCTGAAGCTGTAGGCCTAAACAGCACAGTATGGTTTATATCCACATTGCTTGGAAACACTATTTTCTTTGTTACCTGTAGTCTTCACACATTACATACCTCAGGCATGAGGTTTTGTAGGTGCTGACACACAGTACTGTATGGTACACAGGTAAAACTAACCTGTGTTGCCATACCTTTGTGTCTTGTAAGTATGTCTGATGTGTGTGTGGGTATGCCTGTAACATGGCCTCGGTGGTATGTGTGTCACAGGATATAAGTGCATATCTAGCAACATGTATAGTGTAGTACAGCAGTATGCCACCTATACTGATGAATGTGCACATATGTTACTGAGGGGTTTGCTATCAACAAGTAGCATGATGTACTGGTAGTACTGTAACTGTACTTTACATTAATTTCAATGGATGACAAATGTATGTATGCATTAGCTTCATATAGACCTTCTGTGGCTAGGTGGTGCATTGTGTCACATACAGTGTGCCATGTACTGTTGTATAGTCTTACATACTGGTTTCACTTTGTTGCTGTGCAGAACATGGTTTGGTATATAGTATGTGCCAGGCACTGTCAGGCAGTTGTGGACTGAGCAGTCATATGTGGTAGTAAAAGTGTGTATCTACTGACAGCCAATAGGTTGCTATATATGGCATTTCATTGATGTCTGTACTTTAGAATGTTAAGTGTGCCACATGACTTGCTCACAATTACTGTTTTATTGTCTTCCAGGGACATGTCTCACAACAGGAAACCTGCGTATTCCCCTGAGGAGGAGGAAATCATCATAGACACCCTCATACAGCATAAAAACCTGCTGTTCTCCAGAACCAGCCAGGACCAGCATGGGCGCAATGCACTGTGGCAGGATGTTGTCCATCGGGTGAATGATGTAGGCATGCATAACTGGACTTATGAGCAGGTACGCCATCAGTGCAGTGATTTAATCAGACATGTCTGGCAACATGCCTCCGATGTCCACATACAACAGCTTGCCACAGGTGGTGGTGCAGCAACACATCCCCCCCTCACCAGAGTGGAGGAGCTGCTCCTCAGCGTGGTGGCTCCTGGCCAACCAGTACAGCAGACCTGTGTCATCATGGAGACCGGAGTCACCCAGCACGTCGATACAGAGCGTGCAGGTAACATGGCATATCTGTTGACCACTATTAGCTCAATTGTTAGAATATGCATTTATCAGATGTGTACTGTGTATTCAGAAGATGTGGAGCCTGGTGTCATGCAATACTGATAATTTGGGACATTATCTGTATGCCTGTGACTGTCACCTCTTGTACTACTGTAAAATTGCAAACTCACAGCAGCAATGCCATATCTGTTGACACTGACAAACTGTCCATATCCTTACAGGTCCCTCTGGTGTGATAGCAAGACAGCAGACCCATGCTGGTGACTGTTCTACATTTAATATAGCATATAACATGTGCATGTCATAGGAGAGTTGTAGGCCATATATACATGTTAAACACCTACACATAGTGCATGCTCTGCATGTTCTCTCTGGGACTATGCACAACCGAGTAAAATGAGTAGCTGCCTCAAAGACATGCAATACACAGAGCATCCCAACCAATTGTGGTACACTGTAGTGGACATTGTATAGGCAGAGTCAATACACATGCACACAACATACACCACTTTGTCATATGCAGTATGTGTTAATATGATACACATGGCGTATGTAGATACCTGCTGTAAGGTCATACTCCAGTATCACAAATGTCATCAACACAGCACACATACTATACCTGAGGGGTAGAGGCCTATCATGGCGTGGTGTGACATGCATCAACACACAACACAGTCATGTTAGACAATGCTCCCTACTGAACACCTGACATGCCCATGTAACAACTGGCTGTGAAATGTTTAATGTAGCCAAAGTGGTGCAGGTCAGGTACAGCAAGATAGTTGCCAGTGTGACATATATTAATGGCCTTGAGTGACCACATGATGCTGCCTGATGATGGCTCACAGTACTACACTACATCTAGTTACAGTAACTACAGTACTACACATAGCATTCATTGTTATACACCTGACAGTTGTGTGCATCCGGCCATGCTATGTATACCTATGAGTGATGGTGCACAGGACATTGGAAAGCATTTCAGACTTGCACTGCAATGTTGTGTCCATGTACACATTGTGTTCCAGGGTGAGGCCAATCATTAAACAACACACATGCATCAACAACATGTATACTGTAATCAACAAGGACTCTCTACACTCACACTGCATGCTGTTGAGCAACACACATCCTGCATGCTGACACGTGTGATAGGACTCTTTGATTTGTGATACTGTACTCCACCATCAACCACTAATGAATATGTTCCATATTGCTGTTGGTGTGTGTGTGTGTGTGTGTGTGTGTGTGTGTGTGTGTGTGTGTGTGTGTGTGTGTGTGTGTGTGTGTGTGTGTGTGTGTGTGTGTGTGTGTGTCAACTTGACTGAGTAGTGTATTTGTGTACGTGTGCATGTGTGCATGTGTGCCTGTGTGCATGTGTGCATGTGTTCATGTGTTCATGTGTGCATGTGTGCATGTGTGCATGTGTTCATGTGTGCATGTGTGCATGTGCTCATGTGTGCATGTGTTCATGTGTGCATGTGTTCATGTGTGCATGTGTGCATGTGTGCATGTGTTCATGTGTTCATGTGTGCATGTGTGCATGTGTGTATGTGTGCATGTGTTCATGTGTGCATGTGCTCATGTGTGCATGTGTTCATGTGTTCATGTATGCATGTGTGCATGTGTGCATGTGTGCATGTATGCATGTGTGCTAACATCCTGTACAGATGGTAAAGTGTGCTTCCTGTCTCCCTCTCACAGGTGTTGAGGTATTGTTGGATGAGTGCAGCAGGGAACCTGAAGTCACTGCCACAAATAGTGGACATGATGATACATGTGTTGTGGCACAGGCAGGTTTGACAGGGTCTGTTGTTGGTCTGCCAATCGACAGTACACAGCTTTCCACCCCATCTATGCGCACATACGTACTGCCAATACATCCCTCAACACCAATGGCCTTAGCTGAGGAACAGCATACAGTAGGCATGGACCAGGACAGTGTGGTATCTATGGCACATGTAACCCCACACAGCAGTCATGCCCATACACCTGGAATGGTACCACATAGGCATATGTCCAGGGGTTCTCGTGGGAGCACCGCTGGTCATAATGCCCCTGGCAGACGTGCCCCCACAGGTCTCACAACCTCAGGTATGTTCCAGGCTGTAATCAAAGCACAGGAACATATGGAACGATATACCAGGCAGGGACTAAGGGCACAGAGGGCTCATAACACCACTATCAATGACAGTATCCATGACCTTGCCGGTGCCATCCATAATTACACCGATGTCATTGATAGATGTTGGGGGGAGACACTAGATGTCCTCCGCAATGTAATGTCCATGTGCCAGGACAGTGCAGGATGGCTGAGACGTCGACGTGGACGTATGCCAGCAACATCATCAGCTGGCAGATATCACGGAAAACACACAAGTCCCAGCCACTCCCGTAGTGGCAGTACCAGCCCCAGCAATGTTGTGGCTGGGCTGTCGGTAGACCGTACAAGATGACCACATGCATGTGGCTCTGGCCAGTCCCAGCAGGGACATGGATCCAGTCAACCTCCCTCTGCCTCTGACGATAGTATCCAGTCTGGCTTAGTACCCAGTACTGTCTGTGTCACCCCTGCCAGGCACAGGTACTGTGTCCGTGGCCGGAGACAGTGATCTGTTCAGCCTGGCAGGTACAGTCTGTGGCTGTCCCACAACCTCATGTATTTGGCAGCCACAAGGGGGAACTGTGTGGATGCAGACACACACATAAAACCAACACCTAGGGCTAACACATACACACACACATTACATCAACACTGACCCATACTGTACTGTTGTCCCTCACACACACACACACACACACACACACACACACACACACACACACACACACACACACACACACACACACATGTCGATTGGATGGGTCATTGTCGGGCTCTGGCAAACCAATAACACACCCTGTGCATATGATGAAACTGTGCCACTTCCTGTCATCTGTGACATTGATGCAGGAACAGGCTAACATGGTGCTGATGCACAGGGTGACCTAATAGCAGTGTAGCAATGTTAGCATGTTGTCAACAGTAAAGTGTAATGATATCCTTGTAGGTATATCTGAGCAGGCATGATGCATCAAAGCTATGATTATCAATGTAGTATTGTTTACATCAGTGTTAATTCCAAACATGGATTGTCTGCCCATGTGCCACGTGGCTGATGTGTGTGGCACTGGCAGCATGTGTTGGTAAGTGGACGTTACATGTGTGATGTGTGCAGTACAGATTTGCAGGTGTACATTTGTGAACATGGTGGAGGTGCACTGTCTGCATGTACGTGCATGGTGGACACACGGGAAGGGTGACATGCCCTGTATTACACAGTGTTAACACTTCATATTTCCTATTGGTGTCCAGTATGCATTTTCATAGGTTCATAGGTTCATAGGTTCATACTAGGCTATCTGCCCTAGGACATTTACAATCCTAGCCAGAGTGTGTTTGGCTTTCGCCACCCATTTTAAAATTAATTTTGCTATGCCCTTTTTCGAGGTTAGTATACTGTGCATCTGTCTAACAGTGACACAGAAGTGATACCCGGAGTAAATCTATGATCTCCCATCCACTCATCAAGATTCCTCTTGAAGAGAGTCAATGAGGGACTCTGCCTAACCTTGACTGGGATTTTATTCCAGAGTGAAGGGAGCCTCTGGGTTATGAATCTGTCCCTCCAGCATGTCCTATTTATTTCAGTGCTGAGGTTCAAGTCTCTCGAGCGCGTAGCTCGATGGGATTTGGATTTTCTTTTTTTTTTTTTTCTCATTTTTTTATTGATTTTCAAGAGTATAATTACATTTTTTAACAAGAAAAAACAACGTAATATTAAATTTTTACAAAAACTATATACAAAGTCCAAAATAGATACCAAATAATAACTTTACATTTTGTCTAATAGTTTTTTAAGCTTTAGCCAGGCAATTTGTTTATGAGTCATGTTTGAGGAGTGTAACATAGCTGTTTGTAATTCCCTACTACAAATAATCTTAGTAAAATATATAAATTCCTTAAATAAGAGGTTATTTTTACATTTCCAATTTCTAGTAATAGTTTTTCTTGCTATAGCAAGTAGAGTCCAAAGGAGGTTCATTTGATTCAGTGGAACATACCTTGACATTGGTGCATTAAAAAGTATTATAGAATCAGAGATCTCGCATCTGTCCGACCACAAAGCTTTAATAAAATTTTTAAACTCCATCCAAAATGTGGTTATTGTTCTGCATTCTAAAAACATATGTGCCCAGTCGGCATCTATTAGCTCCTCGCATCTCCAACATCTATTAAAATCTTTCTTGCTTATTCTAGAGGCTTTTTTTTGGTGCAATAAAACTTCTATGAATGAATTTCCATGTAAAAATTTTCCAATATGTGGAAGAAGAGGTATGGTAAACAGATTTGAGAATTAAAGTTTTATCATTTATATGTATTTGGGAGTTGTTGAAATTGTTGATATATTTCCATAAATTGTCGTCTATTATTATTAGATCTGATCTAAGAATGTTGTAAAATCTTGACAGTGAGATACCATTATTATAGCCTATATTGGTGAAGTCAAAGAGGATGGATAATTTTTTGGGGAGGTCTGTTATAGCAGGAAAATGATGTATTTTAAATTCCGTTAAAATAAATTCTCTGAAGATTTGAATATTTAACCAGTTATTTTGGTAGATATTATACCTGGCTAAAAGGTAGGTAGTATCATGAATATTATTAGTTCCTAAAAACTGATGCCAGAATAATAACCCATTTTCTTCCATAGTTTTTATTTTCATCATGTTAAAGGAATCAAAGCATCCCTTGGTTAAGATTATTGGAAACATTAGAATGGACAAATTGTTGTTCAAAAGGTTCTTATTCATTAATTTTTTTTTAATTTTGCAAGATATATTTAATTATAGGAATAAGATGTGATTTTTCCTACTCATTGTCGAAGAAGAATTCTTTAATAACTATAAATAGCTTAACATTTTCAGAACAATATATGTTTTTGAAAAACTTGTCAAAATTACTTAATAGTATTGTTTTGTGTAAATTTTTTCAATTTGAATGGTATTTTGGACTAAACCACAAACTTGTTATATTAAGAATAATGGCATCAGCATAAAGCTCAAAATTTGGAAAAGCAATCCCTCCTTCAATCCAGTTTTTATAGTGCCAATCATATTCAATCCTTGTTTTTTGAGGATACCATAGAAATTTTATTAATATAGTGTTTATGTGTTTAAGTTGTTTACTAGAAGGAGGAGCCAATAATGTTTGAAGATAAAAAATAATTTTTGGTAATCGAATCATTTTTATCAGGGATAATCTTTCTTCTATAGTAAAGAACATTTTCTTCCATCTATTAATGTATTCTGTGATTTTATTTAATAAAATTTTATAATTTATATTTATATTGTCCTTCCATTTAGACAGAATATGAACCCCTAGATATTTCAATTTATCATTGGTCCAGTTAAAGTTATTGTAATTAGATAGAGTGTTATTCAATTTTTTTATTGATGAGAATAGTTTCTGTTTTGTTTTGTTTAAATCTAAGGTTTGAGATTTCCTCAAAGAGTTTTAATGATCTGATAATGTGATCAATAGATGAATCAATATTTCCAATAGTTAATAAGATATCATCTGCAAAGAGTAAAATTTTAGAAGAATAGTTCACATTAACATCAAAACTTTTTATGTTTATATTGTTTCTTATAAAATTAGCAAATGGTTCTATTGCTAATGCAAATAGTAGTGGGGATAAAGGGCAACCTTGTCTAGTGCCTTTTAGAATTTGAAGTGGGCCAGATAAAAAAGCGCCAATTTTAATATACGCTATAGAACCTTCATATAATTTTTTTAACAAGTTTAAGATTTCTGAGGAGAAATTATATTCTTTTAATACCATAAATAAGTATGCCCAGTTAATAGAATCAAATGCTTTATCTAGATCTAGACTGATGAGTGATAATTCTTTTTTTTTTATTTGCAAAAATCTATTAAAGTTAAAAGTCTAATAGTATTATCCTGAACTTTTCTGTTCAGTATAAAACCTGTTTGATCGTTGTTTATTAAAGTCGGCATCATTTGATTTAATCTGTTTGCTAAAATAGACGTAAATATTTTATAATCTATATTTAATAGGGAAATAGGACGATATGATGAAACAAATTTGGAGTCCTTATCTTGCTTTAGAATGGGAGAAATTAGCGAATATTTCCAAGAAGGACAAAGTTTGTCACTTATTCAAACTTCCTCAAGTGCTTTCATTAATATCTTCAAAGCGGAATCAGGGAAAATTTTATATAATTCACCTATTATGCCATCAAGACCAGGGGCTTTATTATTTTTAAGATTTTGTATTCTTTCTTTAACTTCTGTTAATGATATTGATTTAAGTAAGCTATTATTTTGTTCTTTACAAAGTTTATTATTTATATTGTTTTTTTAGAAATTCTATTTTTGAACTATTATTAGTAAAGTTTAAGTTTGCTTTATTCATTGTTTCATGATATGAACGAAAAATCTCTAAAATATCTTTTAGATCTGAAGAAGGTTTTGAATTGTGTTTAGATGTGTCTAATATTTGAATTATGTGTTTACTCTTGTGAAAACTTTTCGTTTTGGCTGCTAATCTATGCATATGTTTTGGATTAGATGAATAAGATTGTAATTTTAACCTCTCTAAATTAATTGCTACTTTATGACTAAGGATTTCTAAATATTCGAGTTGGTTTAATTCCAGATTCGAGCCCAATTCTTTGGGGTGTAAGTTCTTTTTTAAAGTGTCAATTTTCAATTGTAGGTTTAATAATTCTTTGTCCCATTCTTTCCTTTTATGTAAATACCAGGTTTTTATTTTCCCATATATATAAGATTTTAAAGAGTCCCAAATAAACACAATATTTGTGTTATTATTATTATTATTATTAAGTTCAATAGAATAGTTTACTTCCTTTCTAAACCATTCTTTGAATCCTTTTATCTTAATAATATAGGCTGGTAGTCTCTGCCAATGAATAAGATCATTTGGTTTAATTTTAATTTTAAATAGTATGGCATTGTGGTCTGACAGAGGGCATGATGTAATCACTACATCTTGAGTCTTAGATAATAGGCTGTCAGATATAAACACTTTATCAATAGTCGTCTGTGTACCATATCTATAAGAAAAGTGAGTAAAATTGAGAGACCTCTGCTCTTTGATCATGTATATGTCTTTTAGGTTATATAATGAGACAAAATCTATCAATTTTTTGGCTGATGCAGGTATCTTAATATTGCTGACATTAGTGGTATCTTTAGATGATAGAGTACAATTAAAATCACCTGCCAAAATGATATCTCCTTTAGAATTTGCTGTTATTATTTCCAAATATTTGTTTGCAGATTTAGCACCAATACCAGGTAGCCAGTACATATTTGCTAAAGTAAAATATTTCTTATTCAATTCCAATACTACTAGACACAACATAACATTTTTATCAGAGAAACTGTTAATTATTTTAGGTATTGGTAATGTATTTTTCCACAAAATCATGGTTCCTCTTCTTTTTGTTTGGAAATGAGATTCAGTTAGAATACTATAACCTTTAAAAGCCATTTTTTCTAGATCTTTCTGAATAATGCATGTTTCTTGCAAAAATATAATGTCAGCTTTATTAAATGCTAGGTATTTGAGTAACTTTCCTCTTTTAGTAGGGTTATTAAGACCATTTGTATTCAGAGACAGACATTTAACCCCAGACATTGATTACTTTAAGCTTTTGATGGATAAATATTATTCTGGACTTAATTAACAAGTAATGTTCAGAGAAGATGAAAATATAACTATATACAAAACTAACCATGGAACATCTAGTTCCTGGATTGATGAAGAAGTCATCAATACCACCCTCTATCATCCTTAGTGCTCAAGACTATCGTTCTCTAATGCTACTACCTAATATTTTATTGAATCAACAAACTACAACCTATTAATTCTCTCCAGGATGAATAGGTATTACTATGTAGGATATATTGTGGAAAAACATCAATTACCATGAATAATGTAATTTTCAAAATTTTTAAGAACAGTGTCTTTAAACTTGTATCATGACATAGTATATCATATTCATTTATGTCTATTCTATACTAATACAGATCTTAATCTACTATACTACATTAGATCAAAACCTACTTATCTAGGAATTCAGTAAAGAAGTTTATGTATAAAAATAAGAAAATTTATCATGTAACAAAACATTCCTGTATGAACTTGTCTGTGAAATCACAACAGTGTTAATATTTACTATAGAATCAGCATATTAATATATAGCCTATAGGCTTATTTTCCTTTTATATAAGATATAAAATCACCAGTTTTTCCTTCCCCTAAAAAAAAAAAAAAAAAAAAAAAAAAAAACATTAACCTTAAATAACTCAAAAAGCCAAATGCAGTGCTGCTATCAGTTGAGGCAGGAGACTCACGTAAACATAAAAGAGAGCAATCCAAATCCAAGTGTGTGACCCTCCAGTGGCAATGAAACGAAAAGCAGAGATTCAAAGGAACTTCAAATAAGATGCATTCATAAAAAATAATAAAGTTTATCCAGCAGTATTGCCATCAACCAACAATTCATATAATCAGTAGGATTGGGGATGAAGATATCAAGATGAAAGCACAGAAAATACATAGCTGTCCCAAAATCTACTTTAAAAATAATAAGAACACATTAACCCCCAATAGATAATGTATTTTAGTGACTTTATAACCATTACATATGCCGCTTTCTGCTCTGCTAACCAAAAAGGATCAGATGACCTAGTCTATGTTTTCACTGTATCTGTTAGCTACAGTTGCCAACTAATGATCAAGTGTAAACTACTTTGTAAAACATGCCATCAGAAAACTTATTATGAAGGGAACAACATAGGCATCAACATTGGTTTAATAAAAAGGACCTTTATATATGTCTATGTTATTTATATATTTTTCTTTGTCGTTCTTGGTATGTGATAAAGCATTCAGTTGTTCCATTTTCTTTTTCTTTTTTTTTCATGTGAAGATTTCTGGTAACGTGAATACGTAACCAAAGTTCATATGACAAAAGAGACTTTGAGAGAGTACATGCATAAGTCTCTTGTATTACAAAGAAGATCTGACCAAGAAGTCTCGAGGCAACAGCCTTCTTTTTACTTTGTTTCCCCTTTCTTCTCCTTTAACATTTGAATTTTGGTGGTTAAAAGCTCGCACTAGGGAATCTGCAGCAAGCTATGATAACTGTTCACGAGATACTCGTGATGTGCATTTTGTGAGAGAAAAGAAAAACAGAATATGTTACTCAAAAAGCATGTATATGAAGTACAAAAAAACCAAAAAACAAAAAAAAACAACTTTGCCCCATTTTATATAAATATAAAACTCTCTGTAACTATCAATTTTACTGGCCAATGTATCTGATATCAAGCATACAAACCCTCCTGTCCCTGCAACACACACTCCACCAGCTTTCATCAGAAAATACTTCTCCTTTTCCCTCTCCATCAGCAGATGGACCACAAACCACATTTAGTAAAGACACAAACCTCTCAAGTGTATGAGAATGCATTTTTATATGTCATGACGGATTCTTAGAAAGAAAACAATCTTCTCTTATTATGATAAAGAACAATTTCCAATACCTTTTAAACTATTTAGTACAAGTCACATTAAGTTATATCCATTAGCTCTAAAAGGACCCAAGCATAACATGGCATTTAACAGGAGAGAAAGCCCGCTGATGCAAAAAGGGGCTACACTTTCATTTAATTGCACTGAGATGGGGAGCCTTCATTTCACTTATCGGAGCGATCTATATCATCATAATTTAATACACATACAGTATCCGGTATTAAGAGGGTTCTTGTTTTAACCAATATTTCTATGGTATTGCTACATTGCCCCTATGTAGTTGTCAGCTAATAATACACTCTGTCAAGGGAAGATTTAGAATTTTAACATCTACGTTTAACATTCTAGCGTATCTGTATTAAAGGCTTTTAAACAGCAAATAAATTTAAAAATAAATAAATAAATAAGCATACTTAATAAATATTAAATGATTTTTACCTTAACATGTATGTTTTTCCCTGATGTAGGTGATTTGTAGCACAAAAATTTTGGGATTTGAAGGGATTGTGGAAGAGCTTCATTTGTATTATTTACCCTTAAGCTTCTTGCTTGTTTTATCAATCGATAACATTTTTCCATTTGTTGCCTACCTTTTTAAACTAGGTAATGAGATGTCCATATCTTCAGTGTTTTCCAAAATCTTATTCGTTTTCACATATTCAGAGGCGTCATCAAGATTATTAAATATTTTTATTCCTTCAGATAGATGTATTTTAATTCTGGCAGGAAAAATGATTTGTGCTTTAATTTCAGCTTTCTTCAGATTTTTAATGAAAGGAATGCAGGCTTTTCTTTTAGTTATTATAGTAGAGGTATAGTCATTGTCAAATCTTATGTTTCAACCATTAATTTGTATAGGATTACCTGCCCACGCTGTTCTCAGGATTAAGTCCTTATCTTGAGATGATAAAAATTTTACAATAATGGATCTTGAAGCATTTGGATTTTTTGACACAGACATATTTGACAATGACCTGTGAGCTCTCTCTATCCCAAAAGAGAGAGATTCAGGTAGGTTTAATGTCTTAGGCAACCAGTCATTCAAGAACTGTATTGTGTTATTTCCTTCCATTTTTTCAGGTATGCCGTATATTCTAATATTATTTCTTCGTGACCTTGATTCTAGGTCCTCCACTTTATCTGAAAGTGCAGTGTTTTGCTTTAGTAAGAAGTCAATATGGCTATCATTTTCATGCTGTCTTCCATATATTTCATTAAGAGATTCTTCAATTTCTGTTATCTGGTCTGTGTGTCTTGTAATTATCTCCTTGAATTCTTCAATCTGCTTTCTATTTTCTTTCTTCATGTTTTCCATGATTTTTTCTAAATTGTCCATTTTCATGGAAAGATCTTGAATACTGGATATTATTGTTTGTAATTCTTTCTTCATGGAAGTTTCCTGGAGAGAGGCTTTTGAATGACTCATGGCTGAGAGAGTCTGTTATATTCAGCTGCTGTACTTCTGACATGATGTAATTCACTTTCTATTCACCAAAATTGAAATATTTGTAGAAAAAAATAATCCACTGTATCTAAATATATAGGTGAAAGAAAACTTAAAATAATATTAAGAAAATTTCCTGTCAGAGAAATTTCTGTTAAGCAGAGCATCAAGAAAGTGCTGTTATCTCTCTGACATCTTGGCCACACCCCCCTCGGGATTTGGATTTTCTGAGGTGCAGCATGTCCATTAATTCCGGGTTGGACATGGCTTTATACGTCAGGCACAGATCGCCTCTGAGCAGGCGGTATGCCACTGAGTAGAGCTGGAGTTTCTTTAACCGGGCAGCATATGGCATCTGTTTGAGCCCTTTGATCCTCTTGGTGAGGTACTTTTGGGGTCTTTCCAGTTGCTGCAGGTGTCTGGTAAGGTACATCCCAAAAGGGGTATTGTACTCAATTATGGGCCTGATGAGGGATGAGTAAAGAGGCACGATGACCTCCCCTGATCTAGATGTGAATCCCTTCATGATTAGGTGGGCTATATAAAATTATTTTCTAACCACTTTGGCCACGTGGTTGTCGAATGAGAGATTGCTATCAACTTGGGTCCCCAGGTCCCTAATTATTTCTTCCGTACTTAATGGATTACCACCTATGTGGTAATTTGTGGGCACTTTGTTTTTGCCAAAGGGGATGACTATACACTTTTTGGCGTTTAGCTTGAGGCCATGGCTCTGGCACCAGTTGTCTGTTTCTATGAGACCCTTTTGTAGGATGCTTGTGTCGGCTGGAGAGTCGATTATGGCACCCAGTTTGCAGTCATCTGCGAACTTGGTCAGCCACAGTCCTTCCGTGTTGGCCTGTACCTCCGAGAAATATATACCAAAAAAGAGAGGTCACAAGACTGAGCCTTGTGGGATGCCACTTGTAACTGGTTTGGAGTCTGACATGGCTCCAGCAATTCTAACCATGTGGGCTCTGTCCTTGAGCCAGTTTGCAACCCATCTAGTGACATAGGGATTTAAGTTTAAGCTGGTGAGCTTATCTATAATGCCCGAGTGGGGTATTGTATCAAAGGCTTTTGCGAGGTCCAGGTAGGCTGCGTGGACCACCTTCCCCTCGTCAATGGCCTTGATGACTGTTTCAAAGAAATCGACCAGGTTTAAGAGGCAGGATCTGCCCTTAACAAAGCCGAACTGGGTAGGATCCAGTGTCTGTAGGTCCCCAATATCTTTATTTATGAGGTCCATGATGATCCTTTCCATAGCTTTGCAGACCAAGCTAGTCAGGCTTATGGGGTGATAGTTTCCAGGATCAGTTGAGGCACCACCTTTGTGGAGAGGGACCACTGTTGCTGTACACCACTCTTTGGATACATATCCTGTAGTAAGGCTGAGATTGAACAGTAGTTTTATGTTTGGGTTTAGTTCTTCTTGGAATTCATGTAGGATGCAGCCCGGGACACTGTCTGGTCCCATTGATGCTGTATTTTTTGCTTTGGAGAGGGCGGCTTTTACTACACATATGTCACAACTTGGGTACACATGTGTGTATGACATGGTATGACACTATGCTGTGGGTGATACTGTTAATATCGGTCATTGGTTTGCATTCTGGTAGTGTACATAACCTCAACAGCCTGATTTTAACCAATCATTAGATGATGTCTTGACAACTGACACACAGCTGTAGGATACACAGTAGCATATGAATCCTTCCGTTACTGTACTATAAGAGTTACCAGTGGTATTGACCCCCACACATTCCCATGACCACTCCTGTTTGGCATGTGCCCATCCTAGGTACAAGCAGACACACTAGGGATATGTCCGTCCACATCTGGCAATGCATACAGTGGCCTACAATGCATTCTCCGGATTAGACACTTATCCTCCACAAGGGTATCATACAGACAGAAACCTGTTGACAAACCCATGCTGTGAAGCTATGAGCCAACTATAGCATAGTCATCCACATTTACTATACATAGTATCCTGACAGTACCACATTGGTAGTAGCCCACAACACGTTGCAGGGTGCCGATGTGTACATACAGCCACATGTGATGTCATCTGACCTTTGATATTCACATTCCCAAAGGTATGCTGATGTCCATCAGTGTATCACATAAGCAATAAGGGGTCTGTATGCATATCCAATGAAGTTGTTGTACACCTATAATGAATGCCCATTATTGACAGACTGTGTTGTGTTTGAACATGTCTGAAATATGCCCTAGGGATAAACCCTCACTCACACTATTCTATAGAAACTGTCATGTGTGTGTGACACAGATGACCTAGGGCACGGATCACTATAGTGGCTGGATTTGTCACATACATACATATGTGGCCTACGGTCTGAGAAGCAGCAGCACCAATTGTCAATGGTAACAGATGTATTCATGTTGAAAGCAGGCTTCACACCTATGAAGTGATTGAGGTCACATGTACATATATGTCTTTGCCACACAGTTACCAACTGAGGTCACATGTACACATGTGTATTTGCCACACAGATACCTGAAGTGTGCAATGCACATACTGTTGTTTTACTATGTCATACAGTAGTAAAAGCAACACCAACAACACATTGATCAACAGTATCACACACACACACTCAGCAATTATAGGATTCAAACCCTTACCTAATTTTGTTATGATATTAGAGAGGCACGCTTTAACATGGCACGCTATATGCTTTACTGCGCGTTTTTATTTCCACTGCTGTATTTGTGGGATACTGACTTCATCAGACTTGCCAAAGTGGAATTTACCTCTTTTAATGTGTTTTCACAGTCTCCAAAAAGGCCACTCCTCTGAAAGGAAATCACACACACACTCAGCAATTGCATGATTCAAACCCCTACCTAACTATGTTATGATACTAGAGAGGTACGAATTAACACAACACGCCATACGCTTTACTGGGTGTTTTAATTTCCACTGCTGCATTTGTGGGATACTGACATCATCAGACCTGCCAAAGAGAAATTTACCTCTTTTAATGTGTTTTCACAATCTCCAAAAAAGCCACTCCTCTCAAAGGAAATCACATACACACACTCAGCAATTGCAGGATTCAAACCCCTACCTAACTATGTTATAATACTAGAGAGATACGCATTAACATGATTCGCTATATACTTTACTTGGAGTTTTTATTTCCACTGCTGTATTTGTGGGATACTGACATCATCAGACTTGCCAAAGAGGAATTTACCTCTTTTAATGTGTTTTCACCGTCTCCAAAAATGCCACTCCTCTCAAAGGAAATCACACACACCCCCACTCAGCAATTGCAGGATTCAAACCCCTACTTAACGATATTATGATACTAGAGAGATACGCATTAACATGTCATGCTATATGCTTTATTGTGTTGTTTCTTTTCTCCTGCTATATTTGTAGTATGCTGACATCATCAGCCTGGACATGGTAATGTGTGTGCACTTTGTTTTATGCAGTCCCAGGAATGAACCATGTGGGTCAACAGGTGTTAACAGCTTGAACAGGACTCCACAATTCTTAGCTTGTGTGATTATCTGTGGAAAAATTGACATTCCTTCATATGACAATACATATTTATGCACAGATTGTTGATTTTGTGGATATGACATGTGTCTGGGATGCTGATAAAGGGCTAGTCAATGTCTATGTGGGATGTGTGTAGCTCCTTTCAGTGATGTATGTCCTGGGTGGCTGCCTTGAAAGCAGTCTAGCAGGGTTGGGAAACATGATCTGCCCATGAATATACCACAGTCGGCTGGGCTGTGTGTTTGTCGGCTTCCAATAGCTCTCTCTATGACTGCAATCATGATGGACTCCATGGCCTTGCCGTTCAGACTTCATAGGCTTATAGAACTATAGTTCCCATGGTCTGTTGTGCACCAACACTTGTGGGGTGTGCCATATGTTGCTGTAACACATTCAACAGTTTCAGATCCTGTAGAGAGGGTGAGGCTCAACAGCCTGTTCAGGTGCAGGCTCTGTTTGTTATGTAGTTCACTTATGACACATATGGGGAAACAATGTTATCCAAGTGATGCCATGTTTTCAGTTTTGGGAGGAGCTGTTTACCCATTCTGCTTGTGATATCTCCTGGTATGATGATAGGGCCTTTTGTCAGTGGGAGGTGGGTATGTATGTATGGACCTGTCTGACAGGATATTGGCATTGTCAGTCAGGTACAGTTGGCCCTGACTCAGGACATATATGAGTGTACATTGCTATTTATGACATAGCTGAAGGAGGTGTCATGGTTCTGTCTGGACTCCTTCGCAGATAATCTTTCCAAAATACCGACAAACCTGACCACTAAACCACTGTTATACTCTTTTACACACTTAACACCCTACTGATCCTTTGTGATCAGTCAACAGAGTATGTCATCATAATATCCTGGCATGTCCAAAGGTTGGTTTTGTGTGTACTCTCCAGTCCAGCTGGTGCATATTGGAATTTTGACGCAATGTTACAACTGCCTTATGTACACAGACAACCCTCTCCTCCTCCCAACAAACTCAGATATATGTGAGAGATGCAACTATATAGACAAACAGGGGGCTGAGCTCTCTCGACCCATGACTGGCACAGTCTATCAGGTGGTGAAGGTAACCACACACACCACAAATCCAGTCTCACATAGACCTATAGCGACAGCAAACCAAATACATTACCACACAAAAACATACTCGGAGGCTCTAAATAAACTCTGCCTAAGCAGCAGAGACCTCCAAAGCAGACACCCAAACAACTGCTACCCCACAACAATACCCACATATCACATAGTTCACAAAGTCAGTGTACCACACAGTCACTGCCCTTAGGGCTAAACAACACACCTAATACACTTGTAATAGGTGACTCTTATTGTCAGACACACTGATGTCCCACTCACTAGGCTGAACAAGGGGAAGGTCACTTTGAGCTGTCTGTCGGGTGCCGGGATCTGCCACATAACACATGCACTCAGGTCACTCCAAAGCAAGTACAAATATGGTTCCATCATTGTCCATGCTGGTGTGAAAACCCTCAGATGTTCCTCCCTGGACTACATGACAAGAGACATACAGGAGCTCTTTGATCATGTAGCCCAGGCCAGTATGACCCTGACCTTGTGTAGCATCTTACCCTCACCAAGAATAATGTCACATTATACAGACAAACTGATCACTTTTAACAGTTGGCTAACATATTGGTGTCATTCAAAGGGGATGCAGTGTCTATCAGCCTGGGATGACATGCTCGACATGCCATGTAGCTTCGCTACGGACGGCTTGCACCTGTCACCCCTAGATTTTCAAATACTGGCTAAGGCTCTTGCCACCCCCATAGTGGCTTTTTTAAGTGAGGCTCAAAAGACAAACCCACCTCCATAGAGGTTACAAGGTAAAAGAAACTAAGGGTAATGCTGCTCAACAACAGATGTCTAACCCTCAGAATGCACTCACTCAGGACTCTCCTTGGTATGGAGAATGTCGATATCTGTGCAGTAACAGACACCTGTTTCAGGCTCCCGAAAGCACACCAACACTACCAAGTTATACTTCATACAATGCTTTTCGGACACAAGACTCGGACCGGCCAACAAAAATAGGGGGAGTATCCATATACATCACACATACACACACCGCCAGGTTAGTAGCACTGCACGAAGTATCAGAGACCATACATGTGCAACTAACAGTGGCCAAAACTGCCTTTCAGTTTGTAGACTGCTACAGAACACCCTCCCGAACTCAGGAACACCACTCTGTATTCCTGGGAACACTGGAGAATATGAAGGTCTCGCCAAACACCATTATATTGGGTGACTTCAAATACACAAACATTGACTGGGAATACTAAAAAAGCACCAACACCCTCACCCAACAGTTGCTAGGATTTATAGACTCAAATGCTATGGCAGAACTGGTCACCACACCCACAAGAGGGGAAAACATATTGGACATGATCATCACCAACATGGGGACTCTATGTTCCACACCAGAGGTATACCCCTCATTGGTAAGGTCAGACCATACATTTATCTCACTGGACATACATATCCCATCCACACCCCCATCCTAGGTAATCTCAGTGAAGAACTTCTCAAAAGCAAACGTCACACTTCTCCAAATCAAGGTGGTATCCGTCAAAGACTCTGGGACAGTGGTAAATATGGCTCAGACCACTGAATCCTTTACAAACGCATTCTATGGACACCTATTGGAATGCATGGATCGTGCTATCCCAAATAACAGCAAGACTCACTCCTCCAAAGGCAGGGGACCTGTCTGTTGGACCACGGCCATTAATAAGCTATACAACGAAAGGAGGAGGCTACTACATGATAGAGCACAATCCCAAAAAGGGAAGGCATCTCTGATCAGTACTAGCAAAAAGCTACGATCACTCATTAATTCATCAAGGCCTGTTTCTAACGGAAACTTGCACCAGACACTAAAAGGACAATCACAAGGCCTTCTTTAGTTATGTCAGGAACCTGGTTGGAAACTCACAGATATGCTGTGAGTTACTGCATAATGACAAAACATACACTGAACCCACAGACATTGCCAACATCCTGGCAAACAGTTTCAGTGCAAATGTTCCCCCCATCCCCCCTAAAGAGCAAATGTCCATCCCAACAGGGTGTAGCCTCCCTGACATCACAGATGAACAGGTGAGTGCTGCCCTCTCCAAAGCAGACAACACAGCATCAATGGGAATGGACGGTGTCCCGGCCTGTGTCTTACACGAGCTTCATGACGAACGTAACACTCACATTAAGTCACTGTTCATTATCACAGTTACTACAGGATATATACTCAAGGAATGGCGTACAGCAACAGTGGTCCCGCTCCACAGAGGTGGTGCCACAAGGGACCCTGGACAATATCACCCTATAAGCCTAACTAGCCTGGTCTGCAAAGCTATGGAGCGTATTGTCATGGAACTCATACACATAGACATCACAAACCTACAGACACTGGACCCTACACAATTCAGCTTTGTTGTGGGCAGATCTTGCCTCTTAAACCTGTTCAACTTTATTAAACAGTTACCAGGTCCATAGACATAGAGAAGGTTGTCCACACAGCCTACCTGGACCTCGCAAAACACTTCAACACAATACCCCCCTTGGGCATTATACATAAGCTCACCAGCTTCGATACCGACACATATGTCACAAGATGGATTGCTAACTGGATCATGGATAGCACCCACATGGTCAGTATTGCAGGTGCCATGTCTGACTATACACCAGTTACACGTGGCATCCCACAAGGCTCAGTCCTGGGACCTCTCTTGTTCAGTATATATTTCTCAGATGTACAGGCTAACACAGGAGGAATATGGCTGACCATGTTTGCAGATGACTGCAAACTGGGTGCCATAATCAACTCTGCAGCTGGCACAAGCATCCTCAAAAAAGGGTCTCACAGAGATGGATAACTGGTGCCAGAGCCATGGCCTACAGCTAATTGCCATTAGATGCATAGTCATCCCCTTTGGGAATAACAACATGCCCACACATTACCACATATGTGGTAATCCATCACGTATGGTAGGTGTTATTAGGGATTTGGGGATATGAGTAGCTAGTACTCTCGCCTTTGACAATCACATTGCCAATGTGGTTAGACAGACCTTCTATATAGCCCACCTTATCCCATAAGGTTTCACATCTAGATCAAGTGAGGTCATTGTGCTCCTATACTCATCAGGCCTATACTTGGATACAATGCCCCATTTTGGATGTACCTTATCCGACACCTGCAGCTACTGTAATGGCCACAAAAGTACATCACCAAGTAGTTCTAGGGACTCAAACAGATGCCCTGAGCAATTTGGCTAAAGTAACCCCAGCTCTACTCAGTCGCTTACCACCTACTCAGATGTGATCTGTGCCTGTTGTTTAAAGCCATGTCCATCCCAGAATTAATGGACATGCTCCACCTCAGGATATCCGAATCCCTTAGAGCTACATGCTCCAGGGACGTAAACCTCAGCACTGATATTAATAGGACATGCTGGAGGGACAGATTCCTTTCCTAGAGGCTCCACTAACTTTGGAATGAGATCCCAGTCCCGCATACACAGAGACCCCCACTGACCACCTACAGGAGACATCTTGACAAGTGGATGGGTGATCGTATGATTACCCCTGGGATATCTTCTGGGTCCCTGCTAGAGAGAGGCACAATAAACTAAGCATAAGTGGGCTATCTTGTGTGACCTACTATTCACAGGCACAGTCTACTAATCTAACAGGGTTGCGAAAGCCAAACACACTCTGGCTAGGCTTATACATGCCCTAGGGCAGACAGCCTAGTATCAACCTCTGAACATATGATAATTTTCGGGATGCACATTGTTTATTGATGATACTGATTGCATGTTTTGCTTCTTCTTTGCTTTCCCACTTTCTATGAACAACCTAAGTATCTGCAGAACATATTTGATTATGACAGGGTTCCACTATATTATATATGTGTCTGTTGTCATATAAATGTGTGCACAAGGCAGATTGGTGAATAGTGAGAGGTTCCTGGGTTAACGCATGCAACTGCCGGATATGTGTGGCCCACTGCTGTACTCAGACATGGTGTGTGAGCATGCCCAGTTCGGCCTTTCAGTGTTTTGTTGCCTGACATTTGTCTCATTTATTCAAGTGTGTGAGCATGCCCAGTGTAACCTTTCAGTATGTTGCTGTCTGAGGTCCACTACATTTGTTGATGTGTATGAACATGACCAATATTAACATTTATACTATATGTGTGTTGAAAATCATGTTCTATTCTTACTGCAGGGCTCACCTTTGTGTCATAACTCAACAGGGATTATGCTGTGCCTGCAGGGTTTCCATGAGATACTTTGTATAGACTTATCAACATTTCTTCATACAGGCAGACCACTGACATACTGTCATGGTTTAGTGGTTCAGTACTATGACTATAGTGCACAGTATCCTGGGTTCGAGGACTGTCACTGCTTCATATTTTCATACTGTCAGACCAGACTGCTTCAGGAACAGTGAAGCAAATATGACCATGTTTACCTGCGTTTGCTGAACTATGCCAAATTTTGACCAAAATTGCACAACATTGCTCAGTGTTAACCAACATTGCTGAACACTGCCCAATATTGCTCAACATTGCCAAAAGTTGTGCTACTTAGTGTGTGCAATTTTGTTTACATATACTAAATAGGGGTAAGAGCTGTTTAGCACTGCTTTATATTGCTTAACACATGGCACTCATGTCTCAGGTGGTGCTGCAGGGCTGCCTATGGCGGATGCACATATTACACTACCTATACAAGTTTGTTAACCGGTAGTGTCAAGTTAGGCATCCCTTTTACTATATGTGTGAGTCAGAGAACGGTATCATTTCCAGGGTTCCTACTGAGCCAGTGTATATGATATGCGTTGCCTCTTCGCCAAGGCCAAAGCATACTGGACATGCCTCCTTCTGCCTACTGGGGCAGGCTCAGGTTGTTCCTCCTCTGAGTCATGCTCTGCCTGTGATGGCCTCGGCAATGGTGGGGGGCTGTTTGGCCCAGCCCTATGCTGCTACTGCTGCAGCTGTTTTCGCAGGATCATATTATGTAGCATAGCACAAACCATGACTATTTGGGTACATGTAGTTGGTGAGTACTGCAAGGCTCCACTAGATGTGTCCAGGCACCAGAACCATGACTTGAGCAGCCCAAACACATGCTCGATTACATTTCGTGTTTGTGCGTGTGCCTCATTATGGCGTTCCTGTTCAGGTGTGTGTGCATTTCTGATGGGTGTCATCAGCCACTGCTCGAGTGCATATCCAGCATCCCTCACTAGGTGACCATGAGGGATGTCCCCATTGGCAAATGTCTGATACAGCTGCGTCAGATGCCAGATATGGGAGTCATGGTAGCTTCCAGGGCAGCCAGCACACACATTCATTATTATGCCCTGGGCATCACACATGACCTGGCAGTTGATGGAGGGGAAACCCTTGCAGTTATAGTAGACCCTACCCCGCTCACCAGCTGGTGCTTTGATGCATATGTGCGTGCAGTCTATTGCACCCACTACCTCAGGGTATTCCGCTATTTGCTGGAAACGATGCATATTGCTGGCCAATACCTCACGGAAATTGGGGAAATATACATGATCACCGACATGTGCTGGCATGGCATTCAGGAACTGGTGCAGTACCCTGGATGCTGATGCCTGTGAAATCCCCATCATATCACCAGTTGGTCTCTGGAAGGTACCTGTTGCTAGTATTCTTAGGCCAACACATATCTTAGTTTCCACTGGGATGGGTTCCCCTCTGTTGGTTCTGTGTGCGAGGCATGGCCTGCACAGCTCAACAATTTGATGCATGAGGTCTCTGTCCACTCTATAGCGCTCCACTATCTCCAGCTCATGTAGCCACTGGTAGGTTACCCTGGGCTTGTACACTCTTCTTCGTCTCCTCACTGTGGGTTGGTCAGCAGCATTCGCATTGTCACCAACCTCAGCATGTTGCATATGTCACCTTATAACAGCAATGGCAGCCCCTAAAATTTCTTTGTCTCAGTAAAGCTTTTTCAGTTTTCACTTCTATTAGCTTACTGCAGTGTTGCAGTGTCTCTGAGAAAAACATAGTGGAAAGTTATTTGCTGAGTGTTAAGTGCTGGGCTGGGCTAGTGTACTGCCTGTGTAATTGCCTGATTCTGATTGTTTTCACCTGCTAGCTCTGCTAGTACTCCCTGGTTATCTTCCTACTATTTATTGTGCTTCCTTTTCCCTTTCTGTTTCCTCAGGGGGGCAGCGCCGCGCACACAAGCGCAAACATGCGCACACCAGCTCACATGAGCGCACACATGCTTACACGGACTAAAACTTGCTTATTCCTGCTAAAACGCGTGCACACAGGCACAAACGTGCTTACTCAACTTTAAACAACCTTAGACATGCTTACTCCAGCTTAAACGCGTGCACACAGGCGCACACGCGTGCACACAGTCTTACTCGGATGTACGGGTGCGCACCCATGCGCAAACACATTGCAAGCACTTCTACAAGAAACTTTAGTGTTATCCACAGCATACACCTTCAATTTCTTGCCTTTAGCTAGGGTACCTGTTCACACACCTCTTCCAGTGATGAGTATCTGACAGCAAACACATGCCACTCTACTCCAATGATCTTCACCTCTTTCAGACATACCCCTCTCATGATGTCACCTATCTTCTACTCTGATACTCCCCTTATCCTACTCCTACACTCCACTGACTGTGCTCTTTTGCTATGTAAACTTGGGATTCACTATCCTTATCCTCATTTGCATAGGATTGCCTACTAATGCTTGGTTACATCTCTTAGACTGAGCTTCCCCCTTTAGCAACCTCTACACGGTAGCCATGCTGTCTTCAGCCTGCCATTCCCTTGCATTGTATATTAGGAATTACAATAAAATCCACATTTGTGGATTTTAATTATTGGTTTTCTGGTTTTTAGAGCACAGCGTGTTTGCGCGGCGCTGCGCTACGCTTAAACATCGGTGATCGGGATAAAAAAAAAATATTTTATTTTAATTTTACATTGGTGAACATTGCCAATGGCCGTATTTTTGGCCATTGACATGCTTCCTCAACTGGATGCATCCTTTTTGGAGCTGTCATGGCTCCGTTTTTCTATTTGCAGAACCATACTCAGTTGTCAATGGAGTACATTTCTGCAAATAACACTACTCTTCCTCGGACAGGTTCGGGTTTCCTGGATCACAAATTTACCTCATTTGCATAGCTTTCACCTGCAGTTGAGGTAATTTGCATATCCTAGCCCTGTCCGTGTAAGAGTCGTTTTAGGAGATCTGTTGCACGCCCCTACCAGCTGTTCCTGGATCGTTCAGCGGACATGTTGGCTGCATGGAGTCTTACTCTACTCTTAGACTCCGTGCAAGCCTTCGTGAATCTGGCCCAATGTTTTTGCAAATGCTTTCTAACTGCAATATTCAAATAGCATGTTAGTCAGACATTGTAAATACAAACAATATAGACATTTGCAGGTAAACATATGATAGGAATATAATAGCTCATAAAATAATAATTTGACATCCAGCTGTAATTGAACCCATGACACTACGCAAAAACAGTCTACAGATAGGGGAATTATTGCAACACAGTACACAAAAACTTATAATTCATTACATCCAGCAGTCTGACAACTATTAGAATAACTGTTTCAACGTCCCTCCTTCACTCTGCTTTTGCACTGTTTTCCCACAGCTCAGTGAATTTAAACACATTTGTATGAAAGTAACTGAACTGCTGTAGCTAAAACTCAATTCTTCAACTTTTGCCATACAAAGTTAAACAGCATTCAATGTCACTTATCATTCTTGCACTATAACAACCTGTGTACAAATGCTGTGGACAAAAAGTGAAGGCTTTTTGATGGGCCAATTATAGCCATGTGTGTTGTCTGCAATTCTATTTTTGACCTTATTAAATATATGTGAAAAAGGGGTTCATAGGTTAGTTGTGAAAATGGGGTGACAATCAGAGGGTAGGATGCAAGCAAAAGAATACAGGAATTTGCAGGGGGTGGGAGACCACCATAGCTATCCACTTCTTTGCAAAATAAATGTAGAATTATACAAAGAAGTACATGACTTTTGAGAGACTCTACTTCATGGATGGGAGACAACAGACAAAGAAATGTTGCATACCCAATTGGACCAAATCAAGTGTGTCAAACTGACACATAGGTAAATTAGAGAGCTATGTATTCGGCATATCTTTTTGGGGGACAGGTTTCTTTTTTTTTAAATAAATGTTGGCAAAGGTTTATGGAATGAGATGGTCAGGTAGGAAAGGTAGGTTAACTAGCATGCCCAGATATACAGGACATACAGGACAGACAAGGGTGGTGATGGACACGAAAGGTTAGGAGACACCATAACTGGGGATAGATAGGGGACCTTGGATTTATATCCACTTCAAGTTTGAGAACAGTGAGAGTGTGTTCCTCACTCTCAGAACTGTCATCACTGTCTTCTTTGTCAGTTGCCTGGGTCAGTGCTGAACATGGCATTGTTTTAGTATCACAATGCAGGACCATTTCAATCCTGCCAATTAGGTCACTGAGGCACCTCTTCATAATTCCCTCCAACAGTCCTGTCAGCTCTTGATGGGTAGCAAAACTACCACCTCCACTACTACTGCTCCTGGAGAGTACCACTGCACCAACTTCCAGAGCAGAGCTTCCTGATACATGTAGAACAGGTAGAGCAGGAGCTATAGAGGCAGCATCAAGAGGTCATGACCCAGATGCATTGCGTGTCTGTGCTGCCTGTGGTGGTGCCACCACAGCCACTTGTGGAGGTATGGCAGACTGAACCCCAGTGGTTAGTCTACCTTCTTCTGCTGATGGTCATTTTGTTTTCAGCAGCCATGTATTAAAAACAATATATATATATATATATATATATATATATATATATATGGGTCTACTGCAAAAACATGAAAACCCACTTACTCTAATCACTTATGATTGAGAGGAAGACATCAAAACCTTACTTAAACACAACCTCACATCAAAAAATGTCAACTGGGAAAGGAAGCAATGTAAATGTCATACCAAACTGTATCAGGTCAAGAGTCTGAAGGGTGCCTATGTCCTTGTTGATAAGATCCATACTCTTTCCATGCCTTGCAGATAAGGCTGCTTAGACTTATGGATTTATAGTTCCCAGGGCCAATTCATGGATCCCTCCTTTGTGCAAGGGGATTTACTGTTGCTGTTCTTCACTCTTCTAGAACAAAGCCAGTTCTCAGGCTGAAATTAGAGAGAGTACCAAGTGGTTCTGCTCCGTCTTGTTTTAGATTGTTTAGTATACAGCCTGGGATGTTATCTGGTCCCATAGAGACCATGTTTTTGGCCTTGGAGAGCACAGATATGACCTGCTCTTTGGAGATACTAGGTAGTGGACTGGTGTCAAATATGCTTTGGTGTATGGCAGGTGGGACAGGGGGTGAAACATGTGCCAAATCTGTTAGCTAGCAGGTTGGCAATTTTCTCAGGTTCAATATGAGAGGTACTGTCCACTATAAGCTAGGAACATAACTGTGTATTCTTTTTAGATTTTGGACATAGCTAATGAATGCTTTATGATTATTCTTAGCTAGGGATGCTAATTTAGCTTTGTAACTAGCTTTAGAGGACTTTACAAAGTATCTGATTTGTTTGTTCATGCAGTGGAGGGTATCTGTATTCTTCTTCTGCTAAGTAAGTTCCCTGTTGTTCTTAGACATTAGTTTTTTTGCTATTGTTATATAACCTATTTATACTTGAGGTCCACCCGGGTGGCCTGAATTTTTTCAGGAGGACCTGGTTTTGATCCATTCAGGTAGAGCAGATTGTATACATTGCTTAGGTGGTTATATAGTGCATTTGCTACTCTCTGCATAAAAGTCATTATTGCCTGTGATAGCAGGGGGTTTGAAACTTTTTATATCATTGCCTAGTAGGCTATAGTTTGCTTTGTAGAATATTTTCAGCTTTTTTGCTCCGGTAGGGGTGTCAGGTCAGATTGTTATTTTGAATGAGACAGATTTATAGTCTGAACTTAACAGGGAGGGTAACACACAGGGAGTAAAGCAAGCAAACCCCATGTTGCTGAGTACATAGTCTAGGACATTTGAGCCCCTTGTGGAGGTGCAGACCAGCTGTTTCAATGCATTTGTATTGAAAACGTCCAGAACTTCAGGGCAAACATGCTTGTGCTCATGTACACCACCCAATAGATGAAAGGATAGTTGAAGTCTCCTATGACCAAAATGCTTGGCTGTATAGTGAGTGACGCTAGTGAGTCCAGGTAGGAGGTGTCCTTCTCTTAGTTCATGGCAGAGGACCTGTAGTTAGCAATGATGTGGTAGGGTGTTGTCCTATAGTTAGCTCGACCTGGAGTAGCTGAAGAGAGTCATAATGTTTAACCAGTACCAGTCTTGAGGTGTATTTCACTTTAATGAAGATGGATACACCCCCACCTTTGGTTCATTCACACTTGTTTTGAGGTCTGAACATGTCAAAGGCCTTGTAGCCTTGCACGGCTGGGGTGTACTCTGCAGCCTGAACCATGTCTCAGTGACTGCACAGATGTCAGCATCTTCCAAGGTGAGGAGTGCTTCCAGGGAGTGCAGTTTCCAGTTTAGGTTCAGTTGAGATTCAAATAACATCACAATGATATAACAAAATGTGTATGTATTCAGACCCTATTCTGTAAAAGTATCTGTTAACTAGATTTGACCCTTGCATCATTTGTGTTATTTCTCTACTCTTATTTCACTTACATCCTGTGCCACAGAGACACTTACATAACAGGTGCATATTTTTCACTTAGTACTATCAAAGGTGCCGACATCTGTGCATCAGTGTCTGTCTTGTTGCACTACAGAAGGTAGGCCAAATTTAATGTTTCACTTTTTCTTTGAAAATGAACCATGTTTGCTTGGTTCCAATTGGAGCACAAATGAAAAACAATAAAAAAAAAAATAAAAAAGTACCTTATATTGCAAATTAGCACATGTAATGGGTATATAGGGCAAGTAACAAAGCTGTTGTAGCATTTATATGACACAGTCATTCTTTTCACATCTGCTTGCAATAACACAAGTTGCAATTAGTTAACACATAACCAGACAATAGTAGGAGGTCATTCTTGCCACAGTACATTAATCATTTTATTTATTTATTTATTTTTCATTTGATTACTGGGAAGATCTGACTGGATACAAGTCCTTTCTCAGTGGAGGCCCTTGAAGAAAAGCTCTACATTTAGTAAACATCACATTGTATATTAGGATGATGATATACATTATGTTGAAGGGAACACATTATTTATACAAAGTTAAAAACTACATACATATATAACATATATAAGTACAGCCATGCAAAATGATATAAGTAATAAGAGAAGATATGGAACATAATCTAATATTTGCAAACAAAATCAAAGAAGACCTCAGAAATGGCCTAAGTTTCCAGTATGGAATTGTAGTTTAATAGTAGAACATAAGTACTTTCACAGGAAAAACCTGCTTCATCAGATGTCTATAAACACAACTAAAAAGCAACCTTTTATACATAGGTATAAAGTGTCACATGAATTAATCAGTGCACTTTTGAAATGTGTTCTTGGAAATAATATATTTTTATTTGAGGACACGGTCTATTGGCAGTGGAATGGTATAGCTATGGGCACTTCTTGTACCAATAGCTATGCAAACGCTGTCATGGTAGTCTGGGAACTGGAACGTGTCCTATATGGACCATTTAGTAAGTCCATTCTTTTTTATAGGAGGTTTGTGGATGACCTCTTTATCCTATGGGGTGGGACAAAAGAGCAGTTCAAAGAGTTTGAATGTTATATTAATTCTAGCACATCTTTTTTGAAATTTACATCATGTTCTACGACAGATATTAATTTCCTAGATGTATGTGCATGTTTAGATAGTACCAGTGAGATTTATACAAAACTTTATAAGAAGCCCTGTCATGTCTATCATTTACTCTCGCATGACTGTATTCATCCTTTATATATTTTAAAGAATGCGATACGTAACCAGGCTTTTAGAGCTTCAAGATTCAATGTTCGGGAAGAAGACTTTCAGGAGCAAGTTGCTTCATTAGTACATGACCTGATGGAGAGGGGGTATAAGGAGACACAGATTAGAACAAATGTTATGGAGATAATAGATCTAAGGGGAAACAGTGGCCAAACTGTATTTTTCCAAATGCAGGGTTTAAAAAGGATTTAAAGAAGATTCTAATATGAAATTGAAGGTTTCTTTTCAATATTCCAAAAATATTTCTTTATATATGGATATAATTAAAAAACACTGGGGGTCTCTACTTACAAATAGAGACATTCGAGAGTTAGTAGACACAAAACCTACATTTTTGTTCAGGAATATGAGATCTCTTAAAAGACAGCTTTGTTACCCTAAATGTAATATGCTTTTAGAGCTTCAAGATTCAATGTTCGGGAAGAAGACTTTCAGGAGCAAGTTGCTTCATTAGTACATGACCTGATGGAGAGGGGGTATAAGGAGACACAGATTAGAACAAATGTTATGGAGATAATAGATCAAAGGGGAAACAGTGGCCAAATTGTATTTTTCCAAATGCAGGGTTTAAAAAGGATTTAAAGAAGATTCTAATATGAAATTGAAGGTTTCTTTTCAATATTCCAAAAATATTTCTTTATATATGGATATAATTAAAAACCACTGGGGGTCTCTACTTACAAATAGAGACATTCGAGAGTTAGTAGACACAAAACCTACATTTTTGTTCAGGAATATGAGATCTCTTAAAAGACAGCTTTGTTACCCTAAAAGTAATATGCCTGTTGATGGAACTGTTGGAACATTTCCATGTGGAAACTGTAACTTTGTAAATATATTGACAACACAGCCAGTTTTCAGCATCCTGATCAAAATAGAGGGTATCATTTTCAAGTACATGCAACTTGTGACAGCAAACATGTTGTATATTTGGCTTATTGCTTTGAATGTAAAAAAATTTATATAGGTAAAACAGATAGATAACTCAAAGACAGAATCCGTGAACATATGTATCGTATTAGAAAACATACTAAGACCAATGCTCTAGCCAAGCATGTCATTGATACTGATCTTGGACATACATTTAAGTTCATGGCCATTGGCAGAATTTTTGAGAATTATAAGGGAGGTGATATACGTAACATCACTTAACAGTTAGAAACTAGGTGGATTATTAGACAGAGGGGACACAGGACATGGCTTGAACGAGCATATACCACTCAAACTAAATTAAAGTCTAGACCACTTTTTAGATAACATTATCAATGTGATTATATTCAGATGGTCTTAATGTAGTTTATTAGGATAGGTAGTATCTACATTTTTTATATTGTGTATTTTTGTTCTTTATATGGTTTATGCATCTTGTCTATTTGATTTTTATGATAGGCTTCAAAATATATTGCAATGGAAGTTTTTTATGTTAGATACAAAGTTTTTAGTCTAAGTGTTTGAGCATTCTCATTAGCTTAGGGTTTTGATGGGGTTATAAGCCTTCGATGTTAGAAGGGAATTTTTGTATAATTATTTGAACACGCTCATCAGCGTAATGTATTTTGTAGGACTATTTGAATTTGACTACATCATGTGACACTTTATACCTCTTTATAAAGGGTTGCTTTTTAGTTGTGTTTATAGACATCTGATGAAGCAGGTTTTTCCTGTGAAAGCGCTTATGTTCTACTATTAAACTACAATTTAATACGGGGAAACGTGGGCCGTTTCTGAGTTCTTCTGTGTTTTTGTTTGCATTTATCTTTGCTTTATTGGACTCAGGAATCTATGTTGGTTGGTGGCTGTTTTTGTGATTATAATCCAATATTTAGTACCTCAAAGAGATGTAGAGTGATTAAATACATCATATATCAGAGAATGAAAGCAATAAGAATTAAAATGATAAGAATTTTACAATTTTATTTACCCCAGATAGAGAAGTGTTTGACAGACAAATGAGATGATGAGAGAGATAGAGGAGGAGAGAAAATATTGAATTTAGTTGATAAGTTTGCAGTGGAGAGGTGGTAACAGTTCTGGATAGTATATTATGCTAAGGGTATGGACTAGCTTGGATTGGACTTGGAGCCAAGTATCGGTCAAGTAAGCGTTGAAATTTTTTTTAAACTGTATTGTGGAGGATATATTTGCTAGGTTTGTGGGTAGTGTATTCCATTTTTTTTATATAAAATTTGAGAAAAGAGATTCACCTGCATTATTATTTGCTTTAGTAATGCCTAGGAGGAATTTATTACTGGAGCAGAGAGTCCTATAGGTGGTGTTGGGATGAAGTAGTCCCTGTAAAGCAGGGGTCTTATCAGGGCGATACAGAATTTTGTGAGCTAGAGTGAGTTAGTTGTAGAGGAGGAGTTTGGGGCAGTTCTATCCAGTTCAGTTGTTTTAGGGCTATACAGTGATGTAACCTATATGAAGAATCTGTGGCAAACCTTGCTATTATAGTGTAACAGGACTCAAGTTTATTTATATCTGTTTTTCTTAGATTTGTGAGCAGTGGTGATGGTCCTTTAATAGTTATGTTTTAAACATTGTGACTGGATATTTACATTTCTTTTTATAGCAAATTTGGTACTTTTACTAGTTATTTTTTAAACATTGTTTTGGCCAGCATACACACCTGCAATAGCCCCACCCCTACCCCAGGCAACTATAACTTTGTCACCACAAGATGGTGCAACTAATGATATACTTGTTATATCTTGTCCCAAATAAATCTGCCTCCCCATTAGAATTCCTGTAAAGTAAGGCTAGTACCATTTACGTTGTGTATTTTGTCCCCAAATACATTTGTCTTCCTTTGTTGATTTACTTACACACCAAGACCATAAAAGTGGTGTTTCTGCAACTATCTGCTTATACTCTTACCTTTCTGCCTCTGCCTCTTCCTTGTTTTCACTTACTTACCTTGCAGCTCCAAGGTTTCCACTTGTCATACTGATTGTTTTTCTTTGCACTCCTCTCTGAGGGGGGCCTGCCCTCTTTGTTCACTATCGCTACGCTCAGGCTTACTCTGCTGCCTTACCCTAGTCTCATTCCCACCCACCCCTGCATTACCTAGACTTGTACCAACAATAACCACTCCCCTAAGTTCCCCAATCAAAAATCACCCTCCCTCTGCCAGTCACACCTCAATTACACTATTTGTAACACTCATCCCTCTCTTCATACAACTTAATTGCAACTGTCCTTAATTACACTACTCCCACTGCACTACAACACCCCTCTATCCCTACATCTTCTTTATCACACCATCCAGCTAACCTAACATTTAAAAAAAAGAATACACACCATGCTCTTTCTCCTGACCACACATGATACCCTACTGCTATCTGCATACTATTTAACATCCTACACTCACCTACAGATGAAATGTGTCCATAGCCCCATATTATATTATAATAATACCATCCACTCCTCACTCTACTACCTTGCCATCTCCTCCCAACTCTAAAGTCACACACCTATTACATACTTCGACTTCAAACATGTAGATGGCAATACCACTAACCAATTCAGCAAACACCTACACATACTCTACCAACTGTCACACAAACATGCATGTATATTATCACAGATTCTCCATAGAGGTGATATACACCTTAATCCTGGGCCACATACTGCATAACATACCATCATGCCTACCATTCCATTCCTTCCTTACATTAAAACTTCAGACCTTCACATTCTTAACATGAACCTTACAAGCTTAGTTAACAAAATTACAGACTTTCATGCAGTCATTGCACAATAATCAGCAGATATTGTTATAACAACATAAACTTGCCTAATACCCCATATAAGAGACCCAGACTGTCTGCGCCAGACATACTCCCACAAGGTTATTGTGTACACATGTTTAACATGATCAGGAAGAAGGGAGGCAGGGATGCAATCTTCTACAAAGATAACCTAAGCATAGACTACCTACCCATCAAATACCCTTATGATGTACCCTCAAATACCCTAGTCTAGTCCAGGTACAGATTTGCTGTATCCAGGACTCTTTGTAAGCTTCTGAACTCCCCAAGCCTTTCTGTGTTGGAGGGAAGCCTTCTAGCTTATCAGTTGGAGTGGTAAGCATTAGGTAGCCTATCTACCACAAGAGGAGTGGTTCCTGGCCCAGAAATTGTAGCTATTGGCCATTTGGGCAGTTTTTTTTCCATCTCTTTCAACGTTCTGGTTTAAAAGCCGCACTTGCGCTTGTTTCCCACCTTTCCTGTAACTAGCATAGTCCAGATACAGAGTTGCTGTATCCAGGACTGTTGGTAAGCTTCTGAGCCCTGCAAGCCTTTCTGTGTTGGATGAAAGCCTTCTAGCTTATCAGTGGGAGCGGTAAGCACTAGGTAGCCTGTCTACTATGAGTGGAGAGGTTCTTGGCCCAGAAATTGTAGTTTATTGACCATTTGGACAGTTTGTCATTCTCTTTCAACTTTCTGGTTTAAAAGGTCACATCTGCACTTGTTTCTCATCTTTCCTATAACTAACCTACTGGGTAGCACTAGAAAGCCTTAAACTGATTCAAGCCTTTTAGCTTAGAAAAGAGACTTTGGAGTGATTAAGTATCAGTTTTCTGTACTTTCTTGCTGTACTTAACTGTTTTCCGCCTAAACACCGATTTTCCAGCGTTTATTGTGATTTAAAAGCTTGTTTTTACTTATTTGACTGCCTGCACATTTAAAAATTTGGTTTTTTTTTTGTTTAAATAATTTGTTTAACTGTTGTGGGCTACACACTAAAGTGTGATAACCTTTTCTGATTGTTTGTAGTCGTTTAAAGCTGTTTGAAGTGTATTTTTTACTGTTTTTGCCTTATCTTTTCAAAAAAAAAAACTTTTTTGCCTTTCTAAACTAGTATAGTCCAGTTTTCCGGCTAGTGCTGAATTCAGGGCTGTGATACTAGTTTCTGAGTTCCCCATACCTTACTTGGATAGAAGGAAGTTTCTCTGTTCACCTGTGAGAGAGGGGAGCTTTGAGCAAACTATCTGTCCCAGGAGGAGTGGTTCCAAACCAGAAGTTAGTAGTTTATTGGCCATTTTGGGCTAATTTCTATCTCTTTCATTTCCCTACTATAAAAAACATGTTTGCACAGTTTTGTGCACTGGGCAGTGCCGGTTAGCTACGGTTAAATTATTCCTGGCTCCACTAAGTCTCCTCTTCAGTTTTTCCCTTGAAACTAGTCTAACTCTCAACCTAAGCACTCAAAAAGCATCTTACAGCCCAGCAGTTGCTCAGACCTAATAGCAAGCACTAATATACCCTGACACTGATTGCCCAGCAGGGCAAGGCTCTTTATTCACCCCTCACCAACCAAGTGACTAAGCAGCTCACCCTACTATTCAGGCATGACCAAAGGGCAACTTCAGGTGCACTCTCTAGTCCAGCTGGTGAATCTGGGTATCCTGAGGCAATGTTACAACTGCCTCATGTACACAGACAACCCTCTCCTCCTACTACAAAACACTAACATATGCGAGAGATGCAATTATGCAATTATACAGCCAAACTGGAAGCTAAGCTGTCTCCACCCAAGACTGGAACAGAAAGTCAAGAGGAGAAGGTTAACACTTGCACCACACTTCCAGCCACACACAGACCTACTAAAACAGCACTGGCAAAAAATACACATAAATACAAAAGATCATACTTGGAGGCTCTAAATAAAAACATGCAAAAGCATCAGAGACCTCCAAAGCAGACACCCAAACAACCTGCACTTCTCGTCACAAACCAGACAACACATAAAACACAAAATCAGTGTGCTGCACAATCACAGCCCTTAAGGAGAAATAACATACCTAACACACTAGTAATGAGTGACTCTATAGTCAGGCACACTGACGTCCCACTCTCTTGGCTGCCAAGCAGAAGGTTACTGTTAACTGCCTGTCAGGAGCCAGAATCCGCCACATAACACAAGCACTCAGGTCACTCCAGAGCAAGTACAAATATGACTGTCATTGTTCATGTTGGTGTGAAAAACTTGAGACGTACCTCCCTGGACTACATGAAAAGAGACATGGAAGAGCTCTCTGATCATGCAGCCCAGGCTGGTATGTCCCTTACCTTGAGTAGCATCCTGCCCTCACCAAGAATGATACCTCAGTATAAAGAAAGAATGATCAATTTCAACAATTGGCTAAGCTTCTGGTGTCATTCAAAGGGAATCCAGTGTCTGTCAGCCTGGGACGACATGCTCGACAAGCCACGTTGCTTGGCAAGAGACGGCTTGCACTTGTCACCCCTAGACTTTTGAATACTGGCCAAGGCTCTTGCTGCCCCCATAATGCCTTTTTTAGGCAAGGCTCAAAAGTCAAACCCACCTCCGTAAACAGCACAATTAACAAAATACTGAGGGTTATGCTACTCAAGGAGTTTAAATCTCAAAATGCACACGCTTGAAGCACTCCTCAGTATGGAGAAAGTCGACATCTGTGCAGTAACTGAAACCTGGTTCAAGGCTCCAGAGAGCACCTCAGCACTACCGGGCTGCAAGTCATACCACACGTTTCGGCCACAGAACACAGACCGAAACACAAAAGTAGGTGGTGTAACCATATTCATCAAGGATATCTACACCTACAGGTTAGTGGCGCAGCATGATACCTCTGAGATCATCCATGTGCAACTAACATCGGGCAAATTTGCATTGCAAATTATGACCTGCTACAGATCACCCTCCATGACCCAGGACCACCACTCCACCTTTCTGGAGACACTGGAAAACATGAAGGTCCTACCAAACACCCTGATATTGGGCAATTTCAATTACCCTACCATTCACTGGGAAAACTACTTGAGTACAAATTCCCAGGCCCAGCGCTTCCTGGAATTCATCAACTCAAATGCCCTGGATCAGCTGGTAAACTCCTGTACCAAAGGTGAAAACATATTGGACCTGGTCATCACCAACATGGGCGACAGGTGTTCCACACCGGAGGTCAACCCGTCACTGGTTAGATCAGACCATAAACTAATCACTCTGGATGCCCACGCCCCACCACCACCCCCAAGTAAGGAAACCACAGTAAAAAACTTTTCTAAAGCAAACTTCACCTTACTTAAGACAGAGGTAGAAAATTTCACAGCCCCCACACTAAAGGATAATGCTGCCCATGATGCAGAAACCTTTACAAATGCACTCTATGAGCACCTAAAAGGATCCATGGATCGTGCCATCCCTAGCAAAAACAAGACTCACTCCTCTAAGAGAAGGAAACCAGTTTGTTGGACCCCTGTAATAAACAGGCTATACGATAGAAGGAGGAAACTAGTTCAGAAAAAAAGCAAATCCCAAAAAGGAAAGACATCCCTGATCAGTATCAGTAAGAAACTAAGGTCCCTCATGAAATCATCCAAGGCTAACTTCAAACGAAAAATGGCCAAGGATTCAAAAGATAACCACAAAGCCTTCTTTAGCTATGTTAAGAATCTAATTGGCAATTCGCAGATATGCAGTTAACTAGTGCAAAATAGCACAAAATATACTGAACCTACTGATATTGCCAACATACTGGCAGAGAGATTCAGTGCAAACTTCACCCCCCCCTATCACCTCCAAAAGGGCCCACAACAATACCAGAAAAGTGTAGTGTCCCAAAAATCACAGATGCACAGGTGAAAACAGCCCTTTCAAAAGCCAAAAACACAGTGTCAATGGGACCAGATGGTGTCGCAGGCTACGTCTTGCATGAACTACAGAACAAACTAACCCCCCACCTAAACACGCTGTTCAACCTCAGCCTCTCTACAGGCTACATGCCCATAGAATGGCACACAGCAATGGTTATTCCTCTCCACAAAGGAGGGGCCACAACTCATCATGGTAACTATTGCCCCATAAGCCTGACAAGCCTGGTCTGCAAGGCTGTGGAGCGCATCATCATGGAGCTCATTAACAAAGAAATTTGGAACCTCCAAACACTTGACCCGACCCAGTTCGGCTTTGTTAAGGGCAGATCATGCCTACTAAACCTGGTTGACTTCTTTGAGACAGTCACCAAGGCCATAGATGAGGGAAAGGTGGTTCACACAGCCTACCTTGACCTCGCCAAGGCTTTTGACATCATTCCCCACTCGGGTATTACAGAAAAACTCACCAGCCTGAACATAAACCCCTATGTCATGAGATGGGTTGCCAACTGGCTTACAGACAGAACTCACATGGTAAGAATAGCAGGCTCCAGGTCTGACTCTAAACTAGTCACAAGTGGTGTTCCGCAAGGCTCGGTGCTGGGACCCCTACTGTTTGGCATATACTTCTCAGAAGTACAGGCAAACATAGGAGGACTATGGCTAACCAAGTTCACCGATGACTGCAAACTGGGAGTCATAATTGACTCTCCGGCTGACACGGACATCCTCCAATAGGGCCTTACTGAGACGGACATCTGGTGTCAAAGTCATGGCCTCAAGCTAAATGCCAAAAAATGCATAGTCATCCCATTTGGGAAAAACAAAACACCCACGATTTACCACAGAGGTGGCAGCCCCCTTAATACAGAACAGGTAATAAGAGATCTGGGGACCCATGTAGATAGTAATCTCTAATTTGACAATCATATTGCCAAAGTAGTCAGGAAATCCTTCTATGTGAACCATCTAATTACTAAAGGGTTTGCATCTAGAAATAAAGAAGTTATAGTGCCCCTCTACTCGTCACTCATTAGACTCATCATAAAGTACAATACCCCATTTGGGATGTACCTCACAAGACACTTCCAACAGCTGGAAAGACCACAAAAGTACCTCACCAAGAGGATTACTGGCCTCAAACATATGTCCTATGCAGCCTGATTGCAAAAACTTCGGCTGTACTCAGTGGCCTATCACTTACTCAGAGGTGATCTCTGCCTGACTTACAAAGCCATGTCCAACTCAGAATTGATGGACATGCTCCACCTAAATCAATCCATGTCACTGCGAGCCATGTGATCTAGTGAGCTAAACCTCACCACAACAATAAATAGAACATGCTAGAGGGAGAGATTCCTGTCAAAGAGACTCCCCATGCTTTGGAACAAAATTCCAAATTACATCAGGCAGAACCCCTCACTAACACTCTTCAACAGAAACCCTGATGAGTGGATGGGTATCAGAAAATACACCCCTGGGATCACTTCATTGGCTCTGCTTGACAGAGGATCAGTTAATTAATCAATGGGGTGGCGAAAGCCGACACACTCTGGCTAGGCTTATAAATGCCCTCGAACAGACAGCCTAGTACCTACCTATGAACCTATCAACCTATGATAACAACTTTGAAGTCCTAGTAATACGGCTCAGAATCAGCCCAAAGAAAAAATATTACCAGAATAGCCATGTATATACCTTACAAAAATATTCTTACTGCCGCTGAAAAACTCATAGCTTGGACAGACTCAACCTACACCCACAAACCATAACCACAGCTGATTTCAACTTGGAACACTTGCACTGGTGATAACCCCTCCACCTTCATAAATCTACATGGTTTCTCTCAAATAATCCAGTGTTCCACTCGAATAGATAAACATAGAAAAAGGAGAATCTATCTTAGACTGGTCACTTATTAACACTACCATCCACAACTATCTTTCTGGATGCCTTCCAAATAACTTAAGTTACCCTAGACCTGCCTACTTAATCTGTCATCAGCTTCACCCACCCAGAACCATAGTTTATAAAGTCGTACGAAATACCAAAAACTTCTCCTATGAAGCATTCTTAGACATGCTCAATAAATGTAACTGGACACCACTCCATCATCTCCAACTTGACTAGGATGCATCATAGTTCACTGACACATTTCTAGCTATTATAAATAGCTTAGTGCCAACTCATGCATCTTATGTTAAAAATAAGAGATTGCCCTGGATATCAAAAGAAACCATTAAACTTTAAACCCTAGGGACGAAACGTGGTTTCAATACCAGAGCTACGTAATCAAACAAAAAAAAAAGCAACTCAAACTAGACAAAAAACATATTATACATCTATGCAGAAAACAAATATGAAAACAATCCCAAAAAGTTCTGGCAGGCCATTAACTTGCTCCTCCACCCAGGTAAATACACAACCCCAGAACCAACAATCAATAATCAAAGCTTGAGTATTGCCTTACAAATCACAACTACTTTATAAACACCATCCTTTCCTTAGTTGAAGGGAACAATTCCACCTCACTGTCTATTCAAACTAATGTGGAAGCTAATAACTATTTTGACCTTAAACTTGTCCCAACTAACACCATAAGAACAATGCTGGAAAAACTGAAATCTTCATCCTTAGCAGCTGACCAACTCCCCAGTGAGCACTTCAAACTTTCAGCTGATGTCATACCTCTGCCTATCTCCATTTTGGTAAATAGGTCTATAGCAGAACAATATGTCCCAAAAGTTTAGGAAATTTTCCTATATCACCCCTCTACATAAAGGAGGAACATCAACAGAATTAAACAATTGCAGACCCATAGCCATCCTTTCCCCAGTGTCAAAATTCTGGAAAAATGTATACATGCTCAATTACTACAATACCTGCTATCTCACAACCTTATCTCTCCCTCCCAACATGGTTTCAGACTGAAACACAGCACCATCACAACCTTAATTAATTTCTCTAACACCATCAACCAACTCAGAAATTCAAACCAGCAAGTAGCATCAATCTTCCTAGACATGTCAAAAGCATTTGACACTGCCTACCATCAAAAACTCCTTAATAGTCCTGCCTCAGTAAACCTACCAAAGACTTCCTTCTCCTTGTTCCTAAGCTATCCTTCTGACTGACAACAAGCAGTATGATGGAAATCTGAACTCTCACCACTTCTGTCTGTCTCAATCAGAGTCCTCCAAGGATCCATACTAAGGCCCCTTCTTTTCATCATCTTCTCTAATGATCTATCCTCATCCACAACACATGCTAAAGTAGTTCAGTATGCAGACAATTAAACTTTAATCTGCTCAGCAGATACCTTACCAGACCTCCAAATAGTAGCCCAACAAGCTTTTAATGATATAGAAACATATCTAAGAAAATCACAACTAATCTTCAACCCCAAAAATACACAGTTAATGATATTTACTAGTAACAAGCAATCACCCACCACCCCTCCTTTTACCATTCTCTCAGCAAACAACACAGTCATCTAACCAGTTGAGCATGCAAAACTCCCTGGCATGACAATCCACAACAAATTCAAATTTGACCAACATATAACCACCACAATTAAGAAAGTTCACATCAGTCTTGGCTCACTGTACAGATGCAAGCCATTCCTCATTGACAATACCAGACTAGCCATATCTAGTACCTTCTTCCTTTCTATGCTCCTATATGCTCTCCCTATTAAACCAAATTAAAAAGATGAGGCTTAATCAAAATGGAAACTTGCTGCAACAAAATAGCCTGCTTCACAGCCAGCCTTCCGCACCAAGCCCACCATTGTATTGCTCTACATAACTTAAATTGGCTTGTTCTACCTAACTTTATCCATCTCTACCAACTTAAATTCACATACAATGTCATCTTCCATCCTGACAATTGCCTATCCCTGAAGGAACTTGTTGTTCTCTACTAATGCCCACGAAGTCTAAGATCTGCAGACAGAAACTTTCTCACAGTAAACAAAGCTAACAACAATCATGGTAAAGCCTTATTATCAAATCAAATAGCCAAATTATGGAACTCTCTAGCCCACACCCTCCAAAACACACCTGAATCTACCAATTTCAAACAATTACTATTTGAACATCTATCCAAAAACTGGCATTGCTCCTGTGTCAAACCTGACTGAAAAGATTTCTATAACTCTCTCAATACACTGTCCATCCTTACCACATTTTCTCCCTCTCCTCAGTGTTATTACTACTCAAAAATATATATAAAAGAAATGTCATTTGTTCATAACTATTATTTAATATGTACACAGTACTAATTTGATTTTTCTCACAATGATCTTTACTGAAATGCTTGTGTTTTTCTTTTTGAACCTGTATCTACTAGAAAACCGTATTGAATACTTCTTTGTATAGACTAACTAGAGGATGTTTATTCTGTATCTTACTATATGGTTGTAGGGTGAAGCTGTGATTGTTATTATGTGACTTAGGTGGTTCTTTGTAGAAGGAAGAGCTTTGATAGTTAGACAGGGCTAAGATAGATTTGCTGAAGAATTTTTTGAATTGGATAGCTATATTCTCTGATAGAACTGAGGTGGTAGGAGTAGGTGTACTAAATTTACCTGGGTAAAGTATATTATCAATGGCTGTCCAGAACCTTTGAGGGTTGTTTTGGTGCTTCATTTGGATATCATAGAAATAGTTAGTCTTGTCTAATTTGATCATTTTCTTTACTGGTTTCCTTACCTCTAGGTTTGTTTGTTTAGAGGCTTGGGTTCTAGTTTTCTGCCATTGTTCTCAGGCTTTATCTATAGCTTTCAGTACTAATCTAGTTTCCTTAGTAAGCTATGGTGCACAATTGGCCTTAACTTTAATTGTTCTGGTAGGAGCATGTGTGTTCAGGATGTCTAAGAAGGTCGTCTTGAAATATTTGTCTGCTTCATCAAGATTGAAAAGCTTGAGTTGTTCCCAGTTGCAAGTTGTTAGAGTTATAATGTAGTTAGTAGGGTTGCAGTTTTTTCTTTGTTTCTTATTTGCTGGTAGGCAGTATGTTTAGCCTGACAGGCGCCTCAATAAAAAAGGTTGGTAGGTTGTTGCTTAGGCCATCTGGTAGGCAGCAAAAGTGAAAGGACTGGGCTGGTCTGTTTATCAGTATCCAGTCAAGGATAGACTGTCTCTTAGAGGACTTGTCGTATATTGTGGGAGATTTGATGATTTGAGTAAATCCATAAAGGTTAAAACAATTGTGGGATTATGGGAGTTACTTGTGAGCCGATCTAAGTTAAAATCCTTCATGATGATAATTTCCTGTACGAGTGCAATGGAGGCCCAGTTCACTATGTTCTCTAATGTAGATGTGTTGTTTCTGGGTGGGATGTAGCATCCAATTATGTTAACTTATTTCGGGGAGTTTATTGCTATTCTTGAAAGAATTATTTTGGCATTGTCAAAAGTAGGGATGGCCAGATTCAATTTGTCAACCTTCAGTTGATTTTTGAATAATATTGCTATGTCACGTCCTTTTTTAGCTTTTCTGTCATTGCATAGGATATTGCAACCAGCTACTAAAATTTCATTATCAGTAACATATAGTTTTAGCCATGTTACAGTTAGCAGGATATCTGGTGAATAAAGTGACAGATTGACTAGTAAGTTATGGATTTTTTGTAATGCTTCTTATATTTATGTTTAGTAATAACAGGTCTACAGCTTTCCTAGGGAGTTGTAGACCTGAAGTTGGTCTGTTGTGGCATTGAAGGGATGAGTTGGTAGGAGTGGAAGGTGGACCTGAATTTGGATGGACATCTCCACTCAGAGATAATTTAGATTTAAATATATTGATTAAGGTTTCTAATGTTTTTTGCTATGTAACAGTCATACTTTATTTAAGGTTTGGGAGAGTGGTGGTGAGGTAGGGATAAGAGGGGAGTGTAATGAGTGATTAGTATCTTAAAGATGGATGGTGAGATGCGTAAGGTGAAAGACGCAGTATTTAGAGGAATATGGGTAGAATTAGTGTGGTATTATGTTCATTCTACTAGTGTGTCATGATATGAGGTGGTGTATGCTAATGATGCTAGTAGTGTTAGGGTAACTATGTGTAGTTGTAGCATATTACAGGTAGTGTATTTTAGGGAATAGTTGTGTAGTATTTACAGGATAAAGGAACTGGGTAATAATATAAGAGAGGTGCATGGTTGGAGTAAACAGATTAAGGAAGTAAGAGGAAGGTAGGTTGTGAAGGGTTAGGTGGTAAAATGATGTAAGAAGGTTCTGATTTGTCCTTATACAGGTGTGGGTGTGGCTATGGTGTATAAATGTAACTGAACTGGAGGTGGGTGGGAATTGGGGGTTCGATAGGGGTGCAGGGTGAGCGTGAGTATAGCAAGGGCAAATAGAGCAGGTAGAACCAATCAGAGATTTGAACCAAAGAAGAGAAAAAAACAAAATAATCAGTAAGTCTCTGGAATAGAAGTCAAATAAGGTAGCTAGCAGGAAGGCTAAAGTTTTAAAGATAGTAGTGGAGAGGAAGACAAAGAAGACAAATGCTGACTGATAGTTTAGTTATGTACTATTGATGTAAGTGGAAAGGTGGTAACTATAGTTAAGTTTTATGGTGGCATCAGGGGAAGGAATAGAGCTGGTAAGATGTGAGTAAGAAGTGACCAGAGTAAGGGGAATAGAATAGGGAGAGATCTGGTGTTGTATGAATTGCCATTTCACAGTGTATAAACTAGCAAAAAATACAGTTAACTGTTTGAAACATACAGCACTTTTTGTTGGGCTTTGGGGACCTTTGATTACCTTTGCTGTCATGTCCTGGAAGTTGCCAGTCATCTTTTTGGTTATTGCCAACATAAGTTTCTTTTCTCACTTATTCAGAATTTTTTGCTGGACTTTGGGGACTTTTGGTTAGCTTTGCTGTCACTTCCTGGAAATTGCTGAGTGTCTTTTTGGTTATTGCCAACGTGACTTTCTTTTCTCACGTGTTCCTTCAGTAAAGGCATCAAATAATGAAATAAGAATGAAATCAGAAGAAGATATTGTTATGGCATAGAGGGTCAGATGGCAAAAAAGATGGCATCAAAATATATCGTATAGGTGTCATGATGACAAATTGTGAGATATGGATAATTTCTTCAGTATATAATACATATGTCCTTATTACTCATGTTACTGATTTCATGTTAGCATACTGTTAACAATTTCATCTGTTACAACAGCCATAGCACATATTACTATTAATAGTGAGTATAGGTAAGTTTACAAAGACAACACCTATGTGCCACGCATTCACATGAACTTCACCTAAAATTTTGGTCATATATCAAAGACTTTAGCCTTTTCATTTCATATGGGACAGTGGGTGTTATTATTTATTCTGAATAAAGTCATAAAAAAATCTGTAAACTGGATTTTAACTCCACATCATTTGTGTTCCTTTTCTAAATTTACCTCATGTACACGTTGTGCCACAGACACAGCTATCTTGCAGGTGGAATTTATTTACTTTCCAGAGTGCTATGAGCCATGCACTGACACTGGACTAGTTTGCACTTTAGAATGCAGCCCGATTTTTTTTTCTTTTTTCCTTACAAAGTGAACTGTAGTTCAATGATATGGACCACTGTCAGTCCAGAGTGTACAATGTCAAAGGGCGAGTAAATGATGAAGAGAAATAAAAAAAAAATACTTAATGTCGATTAGTACTAGGCTAACTGCTTTGTGAGCCTAACTAAGTATCCCTTGTAAGACTCAAACCCTGCACCTTGTCTTTGTAAGGCAACCACCTTAACTATTAGGCCTCCCTCCTAACAATCAACAGAGGAAATATTGTGAAACACATATTTTAAATATATGGCTCTGATATTTCCTCAACCTTTTTGTCTTGCAACATGAACATATGATTCTTAATCACCATCATTATGTGCACACAAATAGCACCCTCTCTGAATTCAAACCCCCAGGACACCAAGGCATTCCCAACACACACGAGACTATCAATATGTGCTGCAGACACAGAGTTATACTGTGAAGAAAAAAAAATGAGGTTATATATATTCAAGATGTGACATAGTGTCAATTGACATTGCAGGTGTAACAGAGCCATGTTCTGAACTTTGCCCTGTGTAATAAGTTGTAGCTAGATGTGTGGCTGCCACTGATACTGCAACAAGGAAACCAAACTTTTTCACACAATATAAAATAAAACATTGTGGCAGCACAGCTCTTTGCTTGTCTTTATTTTGTAGACATCATTCCCTTGTCTATTCTTTTCTAATAAGACTGCTGTGTGATTTGCCTCGCAGCTGATATTTGTTTCAGTGTGTACTGTGCTTCCCTAGAGTTGAAGACACAATGTATAAGAGGCAGAAACTGTGGTAATAAACAATTCATGTAAATGTTAGGAATGCTGTTCTTCTAAGTCAGTCAATGTACTCACAAACTTTCTTGACCATATGACTTTTGACTTCCTGAAAAGTTGACAATGTCATATATACATATGTATATGCAGAGAGGGAGTCAGGTGGGAGAGAAGACACGGTAAGGGAGAGGGAGAAGGAGGGGGGAGTAGAGTGGACATCAAAGATTTGTATGAGATGTGTCTTATTATGCAGCTCTAAATGCAATTGTTTTCTGTTTCTTGTGTCATTTGCTTTGTGATGCTTATCATCCACGTTTCATCTCTATTTTTTATATCTAGGTACATGTATTATGTTACTGAATGACCACCTGCACATTTGCAGACGTTGCATGTGTAACTAAAAGTTACTTGTTTTCCTTCCATTAGCATCGTATAATTTTCAGTATACATTTCACATAACATAGGCTTGATCATTGTTTAGACTATTTCTCTTTTTTTGAGTTGCTTACTTGCAATCATAGGTAATCCTGCCAGTGGCACTGTGTAACTTCGACCACCTGATGTCGGAGTATTGGTAGCCTTTAATAATGATGATGGCAATCAAGAGGCCCATTCTGAAAGCGAAGAGGGTCATTCTGATACTGAGTTTGTGGCTCCAACATTTCCTGCCCATATTTTGGACACAGTCAGTATGCCTACGCATACCCATGACACAGATACCTCAGACATAAGACAGAAGGAAGGTGATGCAGTTGATCAGGGTAGTGTGGTTACTCCAGCTGCAGAACTAGTTGATTCTCACTATGGCCATTGTAAGGGTAAGGTGCCACACAGATGGGTTGGTAGAGGTGCTTGAAGGAGGCCTACTGACCATACTGTTCCTGATGTTGGTGTGTCAGTAGGTGCCACACGGCATATGTGTATGGCTGTCATGGTCGTACAGGCATGTTCCACCAGGGTCTCGGAAGAGATAGTTGAATACTAAATCTTGCACATCTTGACATATGGGACTGCCTGAACCATTTGAGTGACTGTTTGGACAGGATGAATAAATTCTACACTGGATCAGACAGTGTCTGAAAGGGAACATATGCCAGTGAGGGGAAGCATCTATGTGGCCATAGAGCAACTACATCATCCAGTGTTAGCTGACATGGCTGTGCAAGATCCCACTCCTGTAGTGGCACTACTTGCACAGCTCAGTGATTGCAGTGTCCACACCCAGACATGGTGGCAATGTGGTCATGGTCCTGGACTTGGTTGTGATGAGGTATCATGCATCAGACATCACTCATGTTCAGGTAGCATAACAAATTTTAGCCAGAGTCAGGGAACTCACAGTGCAACTACTGGCTGAGGCAGTTCTCATGATCAGGGGTGGTGCCACTGAACTGACTAGTGTACCATGTACGAGATGCCAAGATGTAATGCTAGCACAGTGGTTGATTGTGCCCATGCAGACATGCGCAAATTCAATAAATACTTGTCCATGCCACTTGACACACACACACACACACACACACACACACACACACACACACACACACACACACACGCGTGCACACACGCACACACACACACACACACACACACACACACACACACATACACACACACACACACACACACACACACACACACACACACTACTTACCTAAGCAATACTGTTGACTGCTATACGTATCTTGTTTCTGGCCCTGCAAATAGTATACTTTAGGAATAAACTGTTGGTTTACTTGCACACCCTCACTTCTTTGGCATCAGGCTTGTCTTCATGACCCCACTCCCACACACACCCTGTGCAAGTAATGATGATTATTCCCTGCCATTTGCACATTTCTATGTGACATTGGGTTGCGTCTAATGCAGAGAGTGGATGGCTAATGCTTGCTTACTCAGAATCTTCCTTTATTGTAAGTGTATTGCAGAATAAATGTTTTTAATCATAATTCATAATCAGTTATCAGTGATTGTTTCTGCAATTGATGACCCTCATCATATTTCTGTTACTGTTCTTATTAATGCAGTCAAAGTAGATTAAGTCTTGCTAACTGTTATACTTGTGCAAATGACACTAACATTGACCTTCTCAGTGGTTTATATACAGTGGCTAACTGAAATGCCTGATGCACATTACTGGACAAAATCAATAGCTGTATATTGTAAGCATCATTCATAAACTATAACTGACATTACTGTACACCTGGGACAAGTATCACCTTAGGGACATATGAAAACAAATGAGAATTTGCATATCACAGTAATCAGTTATATAACTATATTGCTTTTTCTATACAGGCTCTAGACTTAACTTGTTAATACTGCAGATACAAGATGTTCAAATTAGGCTGATGCTAACAGAATACAACCATTACAGGGTTAAATAAAGATTATGCAGTTTAGCAGGCATCAGTTTTGATATTTGTATGTGCTAAGGCTCTTATTCTTTCATTTACCTATTCAGAGTATGTGTGTTATCCTTTGCTCTTAGCCACAGCCATGACATATTGTGCACACCTCTGCCTGTTGGCAGCATCTGTGACTGGTGATTCTCCCTCAGACTGCTCATCTGCATCTGCTTGAGCTGTTGGCCCTGCCTGCAGTACTGGGAACTGTGGTCCTGCCCCTAGATGTCCTTGTTGAAGCTGTTTCCTGAGAATGGTATTGTGCAATTTGAACTTAATGTGAACATTTCTCCAGATGTTGTTGGGCTGTACTGCAGGGTACCCTCTGAGATGTCTAAACACCAAAACCTTGATTTGGGCAAACCTAATACATCTTCATTAATATTCCTAGCCTGAGCATGGGAATCGTTGTATCTTTGCTCGGAGGGGTTGTGTGAGTTCCTCACGGGTGTCGTGTGTGAAGGCTCCAGTGCATAACCTGCATCCCCCACTAGATGCCCTAGTGGAAAGTCACACCTATAAAACCTTGTGTACAGCTCACAGATGTGCCATATGTGTGAGTTATGAGAACTGCATGGGTTACCTGCACAAACATTGCAAATGATCCCTTGGGTATTATAGACAACCTGACAGTTTAGAGAGTGGTATCCTCTCCTGTTTATGTACTTCCTTACCTAATCACCTGGTGGGGCTTTTATTTCTATGTGTGTGCAATCCATTGCCCTCAAAACTTCAGAGAAGTGTGCTATTGTGTAAAATTCCTGCTGGTTCTTGCTCTTTCTTCTGGGGTGTGTGGATAACAAATATGCTCCCTTGCATGTTGTAGCATTGCATTTAGAAACTGAGGGTTTCTACCTGTAGCTAGTATACATAAAGCTGCACATACCTTTGTTTCCACTAGAATGGGTTCACCGCAATTTCTCTGGGACCTCAGTAAGGGCAACAGAGGTTAAACATTTCCCATAGTGTTTCCCTGTCACCCTTGGTATTGCTCTATAATTTTGGTGTCATGCAGTCCATGGTAAGTTAAACAGGGTCTAAACATCCTTCCTATTGGCCAAGGCCTGGCAGAAGCAGCACCTTGAATTAAAGCCTGTTGCACATAAAGGTTAATTTTGGCAGCATCAATTGGTAATATTTTTTTTTCTAAGTGTAATTGTGGCTGCAATCCAAGGAGTTTTGGATTGCAGGGCAAATTGCTACAGTGAGTGTGCACAATTGGTTTGCAGCTTCTGGAACAACTCCACCATGTTGTATTGGTTAATTAGCATCTAATTCAGCTACTTATGCTGTTATTACATATTCTGCTATTTACACTTGTTTTGGCACTGCACTAAGTGTAGAGCCATTTAAGAAATACCAGATAGTGCATACACGATAGCTGCACTTAGTGTATCCATTTATGAATCTGCCCATATATCTACATATGTGTGCGTGTGTGTGTGTGTGTGTGCGTGTGTGCATGTGTGTGCGCGTGCGTGTGTGTGTGTGTGTGTGTGTGTGTGTGTGTTTTTATATCTATCTATATATATATATATATATATATATATATATATATATATATATATATATATATATATATATATATATATCTATAGGTAGGTTTATAGGTAGGTACTAGGCTATCCGCCCAAGGGCATTTATAAGCCTACCCAGAATGTATTGGGTTTCGCCTCCCTTTTAGATTAGTTTCCTGGGCCTCTGTCAAGTAGGGCCACTGATGTGATCCCAGGTGTATATTTACAATTTCCCATCCCCTCATCAAGATTTCTCTTGAAGAGAGTCAGTGAGGGGCTTTGCCTAACATAGATTGGGATTCTATTCCAGAGTCAGGGAAGTCTCTGGGACAGGAATCTATCCCTCCAGCATGTCCTATTTATTGTTGTGCTGAGGTTTAAATCCCTAGAGCCTGTGGCTCTAAGAGATTTGGTTTTCCTTAGGTGGAGCATGTCCATTAATTCAGGGTTTGACATGGCCTTGTACGTAAGGCAGAGGTCTCCTATGAGGAGGCGGTAAGCAACTGAGTAAAGATGGAGTTTCTTTAGCCAGGCTGCATAGGGCATTTGTTTGAGGCCCATGATCCTCTTGGTGAGGTACTTTTGCGGACTTTCCAGCTGTTGCAAGTGTCGAGTAAGGTACATCCTGAATGGGGCATTGTACTCTATTATGGGCCTGATGAGCAATGAGTAGAGGGGCACAATAACCTCTTGATCTAGATGCGAACCCTTTTGTGATTATGCGGACTACATAGAAGGATTTTCTAACCACTTTGGCAATGTGGTTATGAAAGGAGAGGTTGCTATCTACTTAGCTCCCCAAGTCCCTAATTACATCTTCTGTACTTAGTGGATTACCTCCTATATGATAGTTTGTGGGCACTTCATTTTTCCCAAAGGGGATGACTATGCATCTTTTTGGCATTTAGGTTAAGGCCATGATTCTGACACCAGGTATTCGTCCCCGTGAGACCCTTCTGGAGAATGTCTGTGTCAGCTGGGGAGTCGATTATGGCCCCCAGTTTGCAATCATCTGCAAATTTGGTCAGCCATAGTCCTCCCATGCTTGCCTGTACCTCACAGAAGTATATACCGAACAGGAGGAGTCCCAGGACTGAGCCCTGAGGGACTCCACTTGTAACCAGTTTAGAGTCGGACATAGCACCCGCAACTCTGACCATGTGAGTTCTATCCATGAGCCAGTTTGCAACCCATCTCGTGACATAGGGGTTAATGTTCAAGCTGGTGAGCTTTTCTATAATGCCAGAGTGGGGAATGGTGTTGAAAGCCATTGTGAGGTCCAGGTAGGCTGTGTGGACTACCTTTCCCTCATTTATGGCCTTGGTAACTGTTTTAAAGAAATCAACCAGGTTTAGGAGGCATGATCTGCCTTTAACAAAGCTGAATTGGGTAGGGTCCAGTGTCTGGAGGTTTCCAATGTCTTTGTTAATGTGTTCCATGAGGATGCGCTCCATGGCTTTGCAGACCAAGCTAGTCAGGCTTATAGGGCAACAGTTCCTAGGATCCGCTGTTGCACCACCTTTGTGGAGCGGGATAACTGTTGCTGTATGCCATTCTTTGGATACATAGCCTGAGGTGAGGCTGAGCTTGAACAGTGAGTTTAGGTGAGAGGTTAGTTCATTTTGGAGCTCGTGTAGGACACAGCCTGGGATGCCATCTGGTCCCATTGATGCTGTGTTCTTGGCTTTGGAAAGGGCTATTTTCACCTGAGTGTCTGTGATGTCTGGGGCTCTACAATCTTCTGGAATGGACACGAGCCCTTTAGGGGGTGAGGGGGGGGGGTAAAGTTTGCACTGAACCTGTCAGCCAGGATGTTGGCAATGTCTGTTGGTTCAGTGTATTTTTTGTCGTTTTGCACTAGCTCAGAGCAGATCTGAGAGCTGCCACTTAGATTCTTGATATAGCTAAAGAAGGCTTTGTGATTATCTTTAGCATCTTTGGCAATTTTTCTTTTGAAGTTGGCCTTGGATGATTTTATGAGGAATCATAGTTTCTTGCTGGTACTGATTAGGGATGCCTTCCCTTTTTGGGATTTTGCTCTATCATGTAATAGTTTCCTCCTTTTGTTGTAGAGCCTATTTATGGCCGGGGTCGATCAGACTGGTTTCCTCATTTTGGAGGAGTGAGTCTTTGTTTTACTTACGAGGGGTCGATCCATACATTCCTGTAGGTGCACATAGACTGCATTTGTGAAGGATTCTGCAGTTTGGGCAGCATTATCCTTTAGCAGTGGGGCTTTGAAACTTTCCAACTCGGTCTTGAGAAGTGTGAAGTTTGATTTTGAAAAGTTTTTTACAGTTCTTTCCTTGACTGGGGTTGGAGTCGGGATGTGGATGTCTAGTGTGATTAGTTTATGAGCTGATCTTACCAGTGATGGGTATACCTCTGGTGTGGAACATTGGTCACCCATATTGGTGATGATCAAGTCCAATATGTTGTCACCTCTTGTGGGAGTGGTAACCAGTTGTTCCAGGGCGTTTTAGTTTATAACCTCTAGAAAGCATTGGGCAAAGGAGTTTGTACTTGAGTAGTTTTCCCAGTCTATGTTTGGGTAGTTGAAATCACCCAATATCATGGTGTTGGGTAGGATCTTCATATTTTCCAGTGATCTCAGGAATGCTGAGTGGGGGTCTTGAGACAGGGTGGGTGATCTGTAGCAGGCTACAAACTGAAAGGCAGTTTTGCCCACTGCTAGTTGCACATGGATGGTCTCCAAGGCCTTGTGCTGTGCTACAAGCCTGGAGGTGTGGGAATCCTTGATGGAAATGGATACACCACTGCCTTTTGTATTTCTGTCCGGGTTCTGGTGCCAAAAGGTATGGTATGAGTTATAGCCTGGTAGTGCTGGGGTGCTCTCTGGAGCCTTGAACCAGTTTTCTGTTACTGCACATAAATCAATTCCTTCCTTGCTGAGGAGTGCCTCGAGTGTATGCATTTTGAGGTTTAGATTTCTGGCATTGAGTAGCATTACTCTCAGTTTTTTGTTGCTTGTGTTGTTTACAGAGGTGGATTTGTCTTTTGAGCCTTGCCTAAAAAAGGCAACATGGGGGTGGCAAGAGCCTTGGCCAGTATTCGAAAGCCCAAGGGCGACAGGTGCAAGCCATCTCTTGCGAAGCAACGTGGCTTGTCGAGCATGTCATCCCAGGCTGAAAAACACTGAATCCCCTTTGAATGACACCAAAAGCTAAGCCAATTGTTAAAATCGATCATTTTTTCTTTATACTGTGGAATCATTCTTGGTGAGGGCAAGATGCTACTCAGGGTCAGGATCATACCGGCCTGGGCTACATGACCAGAGAGCTCCTCTATGTCTCTTTTCATGTAGTCCACGGAGGTACGTCTCAGGTCGTTCACACCAACATGGACAATGACAGAGTCATATTTGTACCCATTATGGAGTGACCTGAGTGCTTGTGTTATGTTGTGGATCCTGGCACCTGACAGGCAGCTTACAGTAACCTTCTCCTTGTTCAGTCTAGCAAGAGGGACGTCCGTGTGCCTGACAATAGAGTCTCCTATTACTAATGTATTGGGTGTGTTGCTTAGCCTTAAGGGCTGTGATTGCGTGGCACACTGACTTTGTGAAGTATGTGATTTGTGGTTGTTGTTGGGGGGTGGGGGTTGTTTGGATGTCTGCTTTGGAGGTCTCTGCTGCTTAGGCAGATTTCTATTTAGAGCCTCCCAGTATGTTTTTGTGTATTTATGTGTGTTATTGGCTGGTGCCGATATGATTGGTCTATGTGAGACTGGTAGTGTGGTTCAAGTGTTTCCCTTCTCCTCATGATTGACTGTTCCAGTCTTGGGTTGAGAGAGCTTGGCCTCCAGCCTGGCTGTAAAGTTGCATCTCTTGTATACATTTGTATTTGTTGGAAGGAGGAGAGGGTTGTCTGTGTACATGAGGCAATTGTGGTATTGCCTCAAAATGACCAAATTCACCAGCTGGACTGGAGAATACACCTGAAACTGCCCTTTGGACATGCCTGCACAGATAAAGTGAAGTTTTACTGATTGTCCTGTTAGGGATGAATAGAGAGCCCTGTACTTCTCTATAGTATACAGACACACACACACACACACACACACACATATAATATATATATATATATATATATATATATATATATATATATATATATATATATATATATAGATAGATAGATATAGATATATATAGATAGATATAGATATAGATATATATAGAGAGAGAGACAGAAAGACATAGACTTTGTTAAGGGAAGGTCATGCTACTTAACCTGGATAGTGTCTTTGAGCAAGTCACCAAGGCAATATATGACATTAAGACAGTGCATACTGCTTATCTTGATATGGCCTTTTGACACAATACTCCACTCATGCATTGTTGACAATTTCTCTAAGCTAGTCATTAATCCCTACATAACTCATTGGATTGCCACCTGTCTCATAGACAAGAGCCAAGAATTCATGATGGGTGAGACCACCTCTACCAAGAGACCAGTCTCCAGTAGAGTATTCCAGAGCAATGTGCTGCATCTGATCCTGTTTGGTATTTACTTCTCAAAGTCAAGGCTTACATTCAAGCCATCTGGATCACCAAGTTCACACATGACTGTAAATTGGGAGATATTATAGATTCCCCCAAGTCATCAACATTTTACAATAGGTTTGCACACAGATAAATGACGTGTGCCAAAGCCATTGCCAATGCTAAAAAATGTATTATAATGCCCTTTGGAAAATTTTCAACCCAAATTAATTACTCCATCAGTAAACCACCCTAAGAGTCGAACAACTAATAAGGGATCTGGGAACATATGTGAACAGCAATCTTGGCCTTTGATCATCATGTAGCTAAGATAACAAGAAAATTATTCTGTCACACAACTTATAGGTAAGGGCATGGCATCCAAGCCCAATGAAGTTATAGTATTACTCTACCTGACCCTTCTCGGACTTATCATTGAATAAAATGCCCCCTTTGGCATGTTATCTAACCAGACATTTACAGAAGTTGGAATGCCTACAAACATCACCGGGAGAATTCAGGGCACGAATACCCTGACCTACACTGATCGTGCAAAGGATCTGTTTCTGTATTTAGTCTCTTTCAGGTTGCTGACAGGGGATCTTTGCCTGGATTATAGAGCTTCCTTAGACCCATCCCTGATGGATATATTGCATACATTGCAAAATTAACAGCATTAGAAACACTAGATCCAGAGAAATGAACTTCACTTGTGACATAAACAGAAGGTGCTGAAGAGACAAAGTTGCATGCCAAAGGATACCCACACTATGGAAGAGGTTCCCCATCCATGTAAAACAGAATTCCTTCTTGACCCTATTTAAATGAAACCTTGACAATTTGATGGGAAATTGTAAATTCACCTCACCGTACCTCCGATCTGGACCCCATGTCTCTTAAGGACAAAGGCCATCAATAAGAAAAGTTTTATCCTAACTAATATCCCCCTCATATATATGCCCATGATAATTGGGGACAGAAATGGTTTAGGGTGCATGGCTAGGCTTGTAATGGCCATGGGGATCATTAGCCTAGTAACAACCTATGAACCTGTTAAACTAAATAGCTCATTGGAAATGAGACTATACAAACAATATGCATAGAAGTCAGCATATGTCCATTCTATACATGGCAACAAAGTGGCTTAAGCACTCTGTGACCTTCATTTGAATTTATTCAAAGTATATAACATGTACCATGCAAACACTTCAGTATATTATTTTTAATGCATTTGTATTGCATTCTTTGGCACTGACCTAATGCCATACATCTGAAGCTTTACAGCTGTATGTTGTGTCATATTTCGCCCATTTGATTTACTGCCTGAGCATGCTGAATTGTCATGCATGAGAATTTATCTGTGGTCTGTCTACATTTCACAAGAAGATCTAGGAAAAAAAAGATAAGATATACAAATCTACCTCCATTCTGTCTCTTTATTCCCCACTTATTTTGTTTGGGTGTTTTTGTTTCTTACCAGTGTCACATGTTATACAAAGTGCTGATTGTTCATTTAGCTACTTTGAATTGCATATTAATTTTAGTTTGAAATAGATTAACCGGGTTGCCCTAGTAAGCCCGCTTCTTATTTTCAAGGCAGATTCAAGGGTTACAGTTCTCATAAAAAACAAGTGGAAATACAACTGACTGATGATGATGCGCATACCTGTTTGGGGATGGAGTCAAGTATGTAATGAAGAGGTGAAACATTGGAAGAATGCAGTCTTTCATTTGTCGTTTCAATGAGTTCAGCATGTTAGATTTCGCACTTGAGAGTGTATGGTCTCCAGCTGTTAAATCAGTGGTGAAAATGTGAAGAAGAGAGGCACTGGAAGTAAACAAAACTGATGAATAGGAATACCAAATGACAAGGTCAAAGTAGGAACATTTGGCTGGAGCAGGGCATGGGAGAACTAGGTATGCATCAGTCTGTCAGCTAGTTTTATCTGTTTGGGCTATCATAAGATAGCACAGTTATGGAAATTGTGGACTCTGACCCATGTTAAGTACAGAACTTTTAAAATGCCATCGGACATTTTCCTCCTGTATCATTGCCACATATTATCATCATTTGACCATGGTCTGGTGCATTCAGTACATTCCAGTCTACATTTCCAGATGTACATGTCTTCTGCCAAGGATCTGAAATATAACATAGCATAGCAAGAAAAGTTAATGACATGTGGTACTGAAACTGAAATTCATTGTCTTCATTTCTGAGCTTCTGTTGTCTCTTGTATATAATAAGCTGCCCTGTAACCAAACAAGAGTCTAGTGCTCTAACATTAAGACACATATTTCTTAAATGCCAAGTAGTCATCATGGTCATTGTGGCCATTGACCTATGATATTAGCCCTAATGGTAGTCATACAGCCTGAGTTTTCTGTTTTTTATGTATTTTTTTCCGATTTATTTAATCATTTGTTTACCATTGATATCTGTGAAATTCCAACTAAACAAAGTTTCTTTTCAGTGGAAACTCATGCAGAAAAAACACCATGGTGCATACATTTGCTCAAGGAGTCAGCATGACTTTTCAACACCATTGTCTTTCATCAGGCTTTACTAAACATTCACTCATTGTGTTACCATCTATGACATATTAGAGCTGTTTTATGTTAGAAAAACACATTTTAAATGATAGCCTTTCTTACATTAAGATCACATGGTGAATTTCTGATCTGTTATTCCGGTTTAAGATTCACTCGATTGCTAGGTATCACTGGCATCTTTTTAAAAAATTATCATTTTTTTAAGCTAAAAGTATTGCAAAGAGCAGTATATGAAATATTCAAGCTAATTTGTGGCTATTTATTGCAGAAAAAGTTTAGAGTTATGCTAGGGTTTAAAAACACTATTTGAAACTAACCAAAAATCAAAAGTCTGTATAATGAATTGAGTATAGTCAGCAATCAATCCTTCTCTGCAGATGAATAAAGCAGTACTGACTCAAAAATAACCGTGGAGATGAAGAGCACAGCAGGCAGCATGGAGCAAACAATAGGGTAATAAAAGAGTTTCACCACCTACAGAACATAATCTATCATTTACTTCACCTAAGCCTGTGCCACATATTATTACAGGGACACATTGCATAGCAATGACTTTTACTTTGATTTGTAGTTGTTTGCTATCCACTTGCAAAAAAACGAAAGTCTAAGGTTAGATGCTGCAGTGCAAGAAGGAGGGAATAACAACAATAATAACTTTATGATGTAAAACTGTCTTTAGCTCTCCTTCAAAACAAAACTATTTTTAAGGAAATCATTACTTATGATCATACACTTCTGATCTGTTGAGTTGAAACTATATCATGTTGCACTTTTTTTCCATCTTCATCTGCCTTTATCCTTAAATCCATGTTGACAAGAACAAGGGAACTTTTAGTTCTGAAATAATGATTTTATGGAAGAGATTAAACTATTCAGGCTACTCATTTTGTAGATTGTCTTGGTAAGTTCAATCACGTTAAGCACAATTAAGCACAAATTATGATTTTCAGCATACATCAAAAGGTTGCTTTATATAACAGGAAAGGAATGTATTGGCATGATTATTCTTGGTTTCTTTGACATTTTGTTCATCTATGCATGCTCAAATTAATTACCTATTTTATAAAACTTTTTGCAATTTTTGCTACATTCCAGTAAAGCTGAGATCTGACAATTGAACATGGGATAGCAAATCACAGTAAAACCAATAAAAGAATTGGGCAAGTCAAAATATACTTACGCTAGAGTTTACGGCACAATTGTCTGAGCAAGGAAAAAGGACAGAGTTTTGCTACACTCACTGCCCTTAAGAATACGAGGGAGCATTGTTTGAGCACGTTCTGATTTACAACTGCTAAAAAATGTCAGTACTGCATATGATGTTCTTCTAATTTTAATGCTTTTAAACACAGAACATGACATATACTTCCATTCATTTAAAGCCATCCCTTCAGAAATGAAAAAGATGGATGGAGGCCTAAACAGAATCAGATCTGCTGGAAGCCTCCAAAGGCATCTGTCCAGGCCCCTGTGTTGACTTGGGCCAGATATCTTTCATCTGTTCATTGGATATCATACACTGTTTTCTTTATGAGTTACTGATGGACGTTCATCACCACTAGATTCCATGATTGTGTGACTCTGCAAAAGTAGTTCAGTATAGTACATGAATGTACAAAAAAAAAAAAAAATATATATATATATATATCCCCCTCACATTTTTCCATAAAATATCAATATCTCTGTGATTGGATTCCCTGAATAATATTTATGCACAATTTGACAATTTTCTTTTTCCATATGTGGGGGCAAGCATTGAATAGCATATTCATATAGTCTGAGACTTCTTAAAAATAAACACAAGTTTTTCTGTAGACTTTTAGTTTGCCAAAGTGTTCTAGTTTTCCTACACTCTTTCATAACTATTATTAATGCCTAACCCTGCACAAGTGGCATTATCAGACTAGACATCTCTTAGTCAGCTGCAACTGTGGAATAGAACCTACAAATCAGTACTCTGAGCTGCAGTATGAAGAAAAATGATCTCTTTGTATAGCATTGGAAGAAAAGAAACCCAGATTTTTCATTATGCTCCTAAATGACTTTAAAGTGTATTGTCATATTCTGCAGAATCTTTGTTTTACAATTAATTTCATCCCCAGTTATACTGCTCATGTTAAAGCTGCAAGTAATTAAACAAATGAAGACAATAAAGCTTCTTTTACTTTTGCAGTGACATTGTTTACTTTGTTTCTTTTTTTCTGAAGCATTGTGGGGTTCAGTCTTTCATGATGCCATGGTAAGGGTTTTCAGCTCCAATAAAAAATTCAGGGAGGCATTCTTACTAACAAAATAAAATAGAGGAAAAAACAGCTTTTTTACATCAAAAGCTGCATAATTTGTTATCTTATGGTAAGGAAGTTATATCCAGCTTCAAGGGTCTGTCACTTGCTTTATAAAATGAGCATTACACATTAAGCAGGTAAGCTGTATTGATGCTGCACCCATTTCAAGTTCTTAATATTGCAGTTAAAAAGGCACGCAAAACATGCAGTTCCCAACACTTCCTAAGTAATGTTATTTTATGACCAGTATGACTGTGTTCCAAGTTTTTGTAAAAGTTTTTTTTTCCATCACAGCTCTAGCTGAAATCTACTATGAGAGCTTCTATCAGGTGTCTCATAACAGAAGTTGTCAATGTGCTCTAGTGCAGGTGATTTGTCTTTTCATCTTCTTTTTCTTCTTCTTTTTCTTCTTCTCTTTCTTTCTCTCTCTTTCTTTTTCTCAGTAGTACAGGTTTAAATGCTGGTCTCTGCATGCAGACCTTTTAAAATGCTGCATCATGCTTTATGTCACAGGACAAGACCACACCTGTAGCACTGGGGAACTAACAGTTGTGTGTGTGTGTGTGTGTGTGTGTGTGTGTGTGTGTGTGTGTGTGTGTGTGTGTGTGTGTGTGTGTGTGTGCGTGCGTGTGCGTGCGTGTGCGTGTGTGTGCGTGTGCGTGCATGTGTGCGTGTGTGTGTGTATGCGAGCGTGTGTGTGTGTGTGTGTGTGTGTGTGTGTGTGTGTGTGTGTATGTGTGTATGTGTGCCAACAGTGTCTATTAATTCTTCATTGCTATAAAATGTAATACAAACTGTCTTAGCTCCAGAGAGAACCTCTCCCCATGTCACAGCTTTAGTCACAAAAGAGCACTTTGTGAATTTCAGAACAGCACTCCTTACTACTCAGATAGCCTTACCATAGCTGGCATGATGCTGGGGCCTATTGTGGGGTGATGCCAGGAAAAGCTGGGGTATAAGATGGGAATGTCACTCCAGGTATCACTTTCCCTTGCTACACTTCTAATTACAGCACCATCATACCTTTCAACTGTTCAGTGTTTTGCAGGAAATGCTAGTTTAGCACCGATAGGTCATGTTATAAAGAATCTTTGTTTTACAATTAATTTAAATCCCGGTTAAACTCCATGCTAAAGCTATAAGTGATTTCCAAAAAATGCTGATTATAGTGTTGTTCATTTTTTTTTTTTTTCATTTTCATTGTTTGATCACTTTTTTCTCTAACCATATCCACAATATGATATTAAGGTTGGTATTAGGCAATAATTTACATACAAGTGCAAAGCATTCTGGATAAGCAAAAATATCTTCAATCTTTAAACAAGCACCTTCTTTATTTACATTGCTGTTTCACTGCTACATTATCATATTTGTTAGTTTTCAATTTAAGGTATTTTCTATGCAAAAACTAGTTGATAACTTGTCTTTCTAGAAAGTAAGAAACTCCTGCTGGTGTCATTAGCATGGAAATGATGTATCAATATATAGCTGAAACAAGTACGCACTGTGGGCTCTGTCTCTCCTCATCACACAGTTGAGTTTTCAGCTCCAAGAAAATTTTCATGAGGCCACCCATATCATCAAAATAAAATTTACATAACTAAATACATGCATACATACTTTCTGTCAAGAAAGTAAATAACTCTCAGATGAAATTTCCAGCATGTGCTTTGCTTCTACTCTTATGAAGGGGAGTCACATTTGCAGTCCTTTACTCATGAGGAATCAGATTTGTTAAACGATTAATTAGTGGTTTTCCCATTTCTGCTATTAGAGCTGTATTGGATTCTTGGAAGCTCAAAAGCTTTTCTCAAGTTAATAACAAAACATTAGGACTCAATTTTGCAATTGAGGCAATATAGTTAAACTACTGCACTCATGTTACCACAAGTCAGTTTTATGCAGCTCCAGTTTTGTGTTTGCACTGAATCTGAAGTTAAAGCTATTAAATAAATGCATTTTAAAGATAGAAGTGATTTAGTCTGCAGTGCTTCTCAAGTCACTTCTGCACTGTGCCTAGGTATTTAAACTACTTTTGAATTGAATCTCACATTATTCTGCATTATTGCTATCTGTCCTCTGAATATGAAGCTAAAATCCAACTTTAGCTAGCTGTGTGAGTTGTGACTAGAGCTTATGGCAATTAAACCCAGTAGGAGTGGGCATTTTCTGCAGTTCTCTGAAAATAAGCACTATTGGCTAGAGCTTTAAGTAGTTTCTATCCCCCAGGTATTTTTTTAAGACTACTTATTTGAAAATTACTTATTGCATTTTCCCACATTTCATCACTGTAAAGTGCACTGGCTTTCCCTTGATCTAGCTGCTGCTAGTGTGCATTAAAATTGCCTTGTAATTGCCTACTGTATCTAGTTCTTTGCTTTGTGTCTGGTACTGTTTCAGTTTTGGATAACTAAAGTGTGTTTTTACGTTAGACTGGGATTATAGTTCTAGTGGCAGAGCCCAAGTAAGTGTTGTAAATGTCTGCTGCACTACTCCTTTGTAGTTCACCTAAATAACACTTGACACCATGTATGGGAACTTTACCAGTTTTCTTCCCCATAAGGTTGGTAGATATTGGCATCCCGAGACAATGTGGGAAATGTCTCAGATTCATTGAAAACCAACTAATCTTTGTAGAAATGGATACAGTATGTGAGAGAAGAAGTTACCCATTGCCACAGGAGGCAACACTCTCACACAGAACCATTGAAAATAACACTCACATGAAACCTCTGAAAATAACAATCAGTTTGATAGTAATGAAAGTATTACATCCATCTCGTATAGCACCAACTGAACATATATACCGACATATTTTACAGTGAGCTTATCGAAGGAAGGACACTCAGCAAACTCGGAGCTACGATATATAACATTAAGTATCCTGTTTTTTGTTTATTTTGTTCTTTATTTCTTTGTTGTTTATAGCACTTTGTGTACTGTGTATTTTTTCTAGCTAGTTTCACTGTGTGTGAGGTATTAACTGGAAATTGTCCACTCTTATTAAGCATCTGTTGGGTTGTTTGTTTATGATAACTTGTTGCAGTTAAACTCTTTTTTCTAGTGGCTCATTTAGCTGTTTAAAACTTTCATTTAAAGGCTCACTGCTGCTTTTCAGCTGTGAGTAACATTTCTGCAGTTTGTTCTAAGTAGTGGGGATATTTGTAGCATTGCCATATTCAGGCTTGCATTTGGGCCTAGTGTTTGTGGAGGCTGTGTGTCTGAGCACATAATTCAGGGACATCTTGTTTTAGCCAAAGACATCAGGCATTTCAGTGAGAGAGAATTGTTTGAGGTCATTGGCTGACTGAGGTCTCCTGGACTACAGCTTAGACTAAGCGCCTCATTGGTTCTTTTGAGATTTCTTTCTTAAAAGCTGTCTCAGGTTTCAACTTTCTGTTACCTAAGAAGCTCAGTTGTGAGTGTTCAGCCATTTTACAGTGAGCTTATCGAAGGAAGGACACTCAGCAAACTCGGAGATACAATATATAACATTAAGTATCCTGTTTTTTGTTTATTTTGTTCTTTATTTCTTTGTTGTTTATAGCACTTTGTGTACTGTGTATTTTTCTAGCTAGTTTCACTGTGTGTGAGGTATTAACTGGAAATTGTCCACTCTTATTAAGCATCTGTTGGGTTGTTTGTTTATGATAACTTGTTGCAGTTAAACTCTTTTTTCTAGTGGCTCCTTTAGCTGTTTAAAACTTTCATTTAAAGGCTCACTGCTGCTTTTCAGCTGTGAGTAACATTTCTGCAGTTTGTTCTAAGTAGTGGGGATATTTGTAGCATTTCCATATTCAGGCTTGTATTTGGGCCTAGTGTTTGTGGAGGCTGTGTGTCTGAGCACATAATTCAGCTACATCTTGTTTTAGCCAAAGCCATCAGGCATTTCAGTGAGAGAGAATTGTTTGAGGTCATTGGCTGACTGAGGTCTTCTGGACTACAGCTTAGACTAAGCACCTCATTGGTTCTTTTGAGATTTCTTTCTTAAAAGCTGTCTCAGGTTTCAACTTTCTTTTACCTAAGAAGCTCAGCTGTGAGTGTTCAGCCATTTTACAGTGAGTTTATCGAAGGAAGGACACTCAGCAAACTCGGAGCTACAATATATAACATTAAGTGTCCTGTTTTTTGTTTATTTTGTTCTTTATTTCTTTGTTGTTTATAGCACTTTGTGTACTGTGTATTTTTTCTAGCTAGTTTCACTGTGTGTGAGGTATTAACTGGAAATTGTCCACTCTTATTAAGCATCTGTTGGGTTGTTTGTTTATGATAACTTGTTGCAGTTAAACTCTTTTTTTCTAGTGGCTCCTTTAGCTGTTTAAAACTTTCATTTAAAGGCTCACTGCTGCGTTTCAGCTGTGAGTAGCATTTCTGCAGTTTGTTTCCCACCCTCCCTCCCTCCCTGTTGGTATAGTGTTTTTATAGTTGGTGGCTTTGCAGTTGCCCGCCCCTAGTGTAAATTTGACCTGGGACCCTCCTCCCAGTCTAGTGTCATTACCTCATTCTACCCAGCTACCCAGTAAAGGAAGAGCATTTGGAAGGCCAATCAGCTTAGTTTCTGCTACTCCTTTCGCTCTTTCAAAAAAAAAAAAAAAAATTATCTGCTTTTACTGTATTTGTGTTTTTTCTTACTTTATTTTGATTTTGCGTCATCTTAAAAGTACTCAATTGTATTTATTACTGCTTGGTGTAACTCATTGTAAGCCTTTTAGTTTAAGCACCTGGGCTTCAGACCAGTTTTACATTAGGAAGGTTTGTAGTCTGCACTGTAGTGGCAGAACAGTTAGCTTACATCCTTCTAAGTTGGGAACTGCTGATTGAGGGCTCAGTGTCTGTTATTCTAAAAGTGTATTAATTCTGGTTTAAGCACTTGGGCTTGAGGCCAGTTATTTTACATTAAGAGGGTTCGTGTTCCGCACTCTTGTGGGAGGAGAGGCTGGACTCTGTCCTTCTGAGCTGGGAATTTCTGGTTAAAGCTTATAGTGCCTGCATATTTGAACTGCTTCTTACTGAAATTGGTACACCTCATTTGCTGTAGCATAGACTAGATTCAGGCCTGCTGAATCTAGCTTTGTTTGTATAACTTGAGCACTAATCCAGGCATTCTTTTAAGTATTCAGTTGTATTTATTACTGCTGGTAGTAACTTGATTAAAGTGTAGCTATCATTTCTAAGTCTTTTGGATTAAGCACTTGGGCTTCAGACCAGTTGTTTTACATTAGGAAGGTTTGTGGCCTGCACTGTGGTGGCAGGACAGGTAGCTTACATCCTTCTAAGTTAGGAACTGCTGATTGAGAGCTCAGTGTCTGTTATTCTAAAAGTGTATTAGTTCTGGTTTAAGCACTTGGGCTTCAGGCCAGTTATTTTACGTTAAGAAGGATTGCGGTCTGCACTGTTGTGGGAGGAGAGGCTGGACTCTGCCCTTCTGAGAAGGGAATTTCTGGTTAAAGGCTTATAGTGCCTGCATATTCTAACTGTTTCTTACTGAAATTGGTACACCTTGTTTGCTGTAGCATAGACTAGATCCAGGCCTGCTGAATCTAGCTTTATTTGTATGCTTGTTGTTTGTTTATTTCCCTGAAACGCTAATTCCACCTAAAACGCGGCCTTGTAGCACTTCTGTGGATACCTGGTGATATCTGCATTGCTTACTGTACTTATTTCCTTGTTTCACTTGAAAGAAAGTTACTGTTTGTCGTTTTTGCATTTAAGTTACCTGTAACACATTGCATTTAAGTTACCTGGCACTTGCTCACTAAAACAATTATATAAGTCAGCTCTAAAAAAATTAAAAGCACTACACCCTCGCAAACTCCCCTTGAGTACCTTGTTCCCCATTGGCCCTTTTTTCAATTATAAAGGAATTCCCAATACTATTCTAGCATGTCCAAAGGTCAGTTGTCAATCTCCTCTCCAGTCCAGCTGGTGAATCTGGGAATCTTGAGGCAATGTTACAACTGCCTCATGTACACAGACAACCCTCTCCTCCTCCCAACAAATTCCAACACATGTGAGAGATGCAACCATATAGCCAAACTGGAGGCTAAGCTCTCTCAACTCAGTACTGGTGTAACCAGTCAGGAGGAGAAGGAAACCACACTCACTACAATTCCAGTCTCACATAGACCTACCACGACAACAAACCAAACACATAAACGCACAAAAACATACTTGGAGGCTCTAAATAAAAATCTGCCTAAGCAGCAGAGACCTCCACAGCAGACACCCAAGCAACCACTACCCCAAAACAAAACACATGCAACACATAGCTCACAAAGCCAGTGTGCCGAACAGTCACAGCCCTTAAGGCTAAACAACACACCTGATACACTTGTAATAGGTGACTCTATCGTCAGGCACACTGACATCACGCTCACCAGGCTGAACAAGGAGAAGGTCATGGTGAGCTACCTGTCGGGCGCTAGGATCCGCCACATAACACAAGCACTCAGGTCACTCCAAGGCAAGTACAAGTATGACTCAATCATTGTCCATGCTGGTGTGAATGACCTGAGACATACCTCCCTGGACTACATGAAAAGAGACCTAGAGGAGCTCTCTGAGCATGTAGCCCAGGCCGGTATGACCCTGACCTTGAGTAGCATCTTACCCTCACCAAGAATGATGCCACAATATGAAGACAATATGATAAATTTCAACAATTGGCTTAAGTGTTGGTGTCATTCAAAGGGGATCCAATGCCTGTCAGCCTGGGATGACATGCTCGACAAGCCACGATGCTTTGCTAGGGATGGCTTGCACCTGTCACCCCTGGGCTTTCGGATATTGGCAAAGGTTCTTGCTACCCCCATAGTGCCTTTTTTAGGCAAGGCTCAAAAGACAAACCCACCTCCATAGGTATCACAAGGGATAAGAAACTAAGAGTAATGCTACTCAATGCCAGAAGTCTAAACCTCAAGATGCACGCACTCAAAACTCTCCTTAGCATGGAGAGCATCGATATCTGTGCAGTAACAGAAACCTGGTTCAAGGTGCCCGAGAGCAACCCAGCACTACCAGGTTATACCTCATACCATGCTTTTCGGCCCCAAAACTTGGACCGAACCACAAAAGGATGGGGAGTATCAATATTCGTCAAAGATACCCACACCTCCAGGTTGGTGGCACAGCACGAAGCATCAGAGACTATTCATGTGCAACTAACTGTGGGAAAAACTGCCTTCCAGTTTATAGCCTGCTACAGACCACCCTCCCAAACACAGGAACCCCACTTGGCCTTCCTGAGAATACTGGAAAATATGAAGGTCTCTCCAAACACCATTATATTGGGCGACTTCAACTACCCAAACATAGACTGGGAGCATTACTCTAGCTCCAACACCCTAGCCCAAAGGTTCCTAGAATTTATAAACTCAAATGCTATGGAACAACTTGTTACCACTCCCACAAGAGGGAAAAACATACTGGACCTGATCATCACCAATATGGGAACACTATGCTCCAGACCAGAAGTGTATCCCTCACTGGTAAGATCAGACCATAAACTAATCTCACTGGATATTCACATCCCGACCCCACCCCTGCCCAGAAAACCACAGTAAAAACTTCTCTAAAGCAAATTTCACACACCTCAAAACCGAGGCGAAATCCTTCAAAGCCCCCGGGCCTGTGGAAAATACGGCCCAGACCACAGAATCCTTTATAAATGCATTCTATGAACACCTTCAGGAATGCATGGATCATGCAATCCCAAATAAAACCAAGACCCAATCCTCCAAAGGCAGACGTCCTGTCTGGTGGACCCCAGCCATAAACAAACTATGCAATAGAAGGAGGAAGCTACTACATGATAGAGCAAAATCCCAAAAAGGGAAGGCATCTCTGATCAGTATTAGCAAAAAACTACGGGCACTCATAAAATCGTCTAAGGCCAGCTTTGAGAGAAAAATTTCACAGGACACTAAGGATAATCACAAGGCTTTCTTTAGTTATGTTAGGAACCTGGGTGGGAATCCCCAGATATGCTCAGAATTAGTCCAAAATGACAAAAAATACACCGAGCCCACAGACATTGCCAACATCCTAGCTGACAGGTTCAGTGCAAACTTCTCCCCCCTCTCCCCACCAAAAGGGCAAATATCTATCCCAACAGAGTGCTGCCCCCCTGACATCTCAGATGCTCGGGTAAGAGCTGCCCTCTCCAAAGCAAATAATACAGCATCAATGGGACCAGATGGTGTCCCGGGCTGCGTCCTACATGAACTCCAAGAAGAGCTAAACCCAAACATAAAACTACTGTTCAATCTTAGCCTTACTACAGGATATGTACCCAAAGAGTGGCGTACAGCAACAGTGGTCCCTCTCCACAAAGATGGTGCCTCAACGGATCCTGGAAACTATCGCCCCATAAGCCTGACTAGCTTGGTCTGCAAAGCTATGGAAAGGATCATCATGGACCTCATAAATAAAGATATTGGGGACCTACAGACACTGGATCCTACCCAGTTTGGCTTTGTTAAGGGCAGATCCTGCCTCTTAAACCTAGTCGATTTCTTTGAAACAGTCACCAAGGCCATTGACGAGGGGAAGGTGGTCTACACAGCCTACCTGGACCTTGCAAAAGCCTTCGATACAATACCCCACTCGGGCATTATAGATAAGCTCACCAGCTTAAATATCAACCCCTATGTCACTAGATGGGTTGCAAACTGGCTCAAGGACAGAACCCACATGGTTAGAATTGCTGGAGCCATGTCAGACTCCAAACCAGTTACAAGTGGCGTCCCACAAGGCTCAGTCCTGGGACCTCTCTTGTTCGGTATATATTTCTTGGCGGTACAGGCCAACACGGAAGGACTGTGGCTGACCAAGTTCGCAGATGACTGCAAACTGGGTGCCATAATCAACTCTCCAGCCGACACAATCATCCTCCAAAAGGGCCTCATAGAAACAGACAACTGGTGCCAGAGCCATGGCCTCAAGCTAAACGCCAAAAAGTGTGTAGTCATCCCCTTTGGCAAAAACAAAGTGCCCACAAATTACCACATAGGTGGTAATCCATTAGGTACAGAAGAAGTCATTAGGGACCTGGGGACCCAAGTTGATAGCAATCTCTCATCTGACAACCATGTGGCCAAAGTGGTTAGAAAAACATTTTATATAGCCCACCTAATCATGAAGGGATTCACATCTATATCAGGGGAAGTCATCGTACCTCTTTACTCATCCCTCATCAGGCCCATAATTGAGTACAATGCCCCTTTTGGGATGTACCTTACCAGACACCTGCAGCAACTGGAAAGACCTCAAAAGTACCTCACCAAGAGGATCAAAGGACTCAAACAGATGCCATATGCTGCCCGGTTAAAGAAACTCCAGCTTACTCAGTGGCATACCACCTGCTCAGAGGCGATCTGTGCCTGACGTATAAGGCCATGTCCAACCCGGAATTAATGGACATGCTGCACCTCAGAAAATCCAAATCCCATCGAGCTACGCGCTCGAGAGACTTGAACCTCAGCACTGAAATAAATAGGACATGCTGGAGGGACAGATTCATAACCCAGAGGCTCCCTTCACTCTGGAATAAAATCCCAGTCCAAGTTAGGCAGAGTCCCACATTGACTCTCTTCAAGAGGAATCTTGATGAGTGGATGGGAGATTGTAGGTTTACCCCGGCTATCACTTCTGTGTCACTGTTAGACAGAGGCACAGTATACTAACCTCAAAAAAGGCATAGCAAAATTAATTTAAAATGGGTGGCGAAGGCCAAACACACTCTGGCTAGGCTTATAAATGCCCTATGGCAAATAGCCTAGTATGAACCTATGAACCTATATGCTAAGGCACATAAGAACAATCTTCCTAAACCCCAAAGACCTCCAAGACATTTGTCCTACAAAAATCATAATCAGCAACCCCAAAAGCACTCCAACAAAACAACACCAAACACAACACAACTCATACAGCCACACTCTTTGGTACCTCAACTACAAAATCAGTAAGGCAAGCCAATACATTACCCAATGTTTTGGTCATAGGAGACTCCATTGTCATTCCTGCTCACCAGGCTCAACAAGGTGCAAATCACAGTCAGTTATCTATCAGTGGTCAGGATCCACCAAATCACCTAAGCACTCAAGTCAATACACCACAAGTACCAGTATGACTTAGTCATAGACAACGTGGGTGTAAATAATATTGTTTAGGGAGATAGGTCTCAGGTTAAGAGAGGCATTGTTGAGCTCTCAGACTATGTGTCCCAGGCTGATAAATGTCTAGCACTGAGCAGCATTCAACCATCACCAAGGATGATGTCAGAATATGAAGACAACATGATTGGCTTCAATTACTGGACTATTTATTTCTGCGGCAGTCACTTGTGTCTTTGCCTCATGGCCAGAAACTTCAAGCTACAGCATGGGTTCTTCTTTTGCAATAAACAATGAGGTGCAGTATAACTACTACTGACTCCCCTGACCACAACCTTCTACTTTCCTTTTCAACTTGCAAAAGGCATGCAAAGTAGCAAATAATAGTTAACTCTGCTGTATGTCTTTATTGTTAATTTGTAACTGAGTTTACGGTTCCAGTTAAATTATTTGTTAGAAACTCAGTGTCTTCTTCTCAGTTAAATGTTGTAAAAGCAACCGTATCAGTTCAGGCTAAGGAAACATCCATGATTGCCCCCTCCATACTTTAATAGTTTATCTATTGTTATCCAGTATAATTTGGGCCAGGAATAAGTTCACATGTCCATAACTAATAAATAAGCATAATTAGTCCATAATTAATAATGCACATGGTTTTAAATTGGTCTCCTTACCATTACTTGTGGTAAAGTTGCTTGCAAAGACTGATTGTCTCTTGCTACTTTGATTGTTTATCTGAGTCTGATTCACTCCCCTCCCACCTCCAATTTCCTAGCCACCCAAGGACCATTACATTTATAAGCACTCAGCCCAAACACGACCTCTTACACCAATACTGGAGTCACCAAAAAGTCGCAAGAAAACTGTTATGAACACGAACACTTTTATTGTACAATAGGTTTAAGCGCTTTTCGTCAACCAAGTAGGATGACTTCCTCAGAACAAAGTAAAAAGTATATACAATCCCCTTAAATAGGTGCTTTTACTTCTAGTAATTAAAAACAATCATCACTAATTAACATTTAAAGGCGTATTTTCCAAATAGTGGGAAATAGTGCAAACCTTTGCACTATTTCCCACTATTTGGAAAATACGCCTTTAAATGTTAATTTCTGAGGAAGTCATCCTACTTGGTTGACGAAAAGCGCTTAAACCTATTGTACAATAAAAGTGTTCGTGTTCATAACAGTTTTCTTGCGACTTTTTGGTGACTCCAGTATTGGTGTAAGAGGTCGTGTTCGGGCTGAGTGCTTATTTTCGTTGTTTCCCTGTATATGTGCAAGTTTGGTTTGTACTTGAACCATTACATTTATTCCATTTTAACTCCTCCCACAGTTTAACATGTATTATCAACCCCTTAAAGACATACCCTGGGATTCATGAACCTTGCGCCAGGCGTACGCATGGCGTAGGCGCCACAACGCCAGACATGGCCGCCGAGCGATTCAGGTACGATCCAATCCCATGTTCACCACCGGCGTACGCCTGAGTTGCGTCGCCTCCGGCGTAGGTATGTTAAACACCCCATGTGCGGTGTTGCACCATGCAAATGAAGGCATGTAGCGATTCACGAAGTGGCGCAGGCGTAGCATAAGGGCACGGCAATGTAAACCAAAAAAAACGGTTTACATATATCCAAACATGACATAGGAGTAACGGAAGGCTGTCAACGTCAGGTGTCATACTGGTGCAACATGCCAATGGCGAAAGACACCGAGAATGTCAAAAGAAAACATGCAGAAAATGTAAATAATGACATAAATGGTATGTACGCAGAAACCACAGCAGAACCCCAGGACATGTCCGCGGAAGGTGCGGAACAATGAAATAATATGACAATGTCATAAAAGAGCAGTATAATACACATCAGCTTCACAGCCACAATACACCATAGTATGCATGGAAAGCCACAACCACAGCCCAAGGGTTGCCAAGGAGTGGCGGCAGTGTCCGGCGCCGTAACCATGTATTACTAGTCAATGCCATGCAAATGAGGCAGATAATACTGAATCGCAAAACCCCCGCCGGCGAAAGGCTGCACCAAATGGCGCAGAGGTAATACACCGAGGAGTGGCCTAGAGGGAATACATGTCAATCGCAGAGGGGTGTGCCACTGTAGGAGGAAGCACATTGGAGGCCAGCAAACATGGGCTGTACAATGCACATCACAGCATCAGGACCGGCGTGTGAGGAAATAAATGCGCTGAGAGTACACAATGCGCGCACAGATGCATGTGCACGAGGATGACTACGTTCCGCAACCCAGTCATGTGACGGCCGGCCCGTCAACAACCACGGATACAGCAAGGTGATGTGGAGAATATGAGGAAATGCGGAAGCAGTGTAACTGGAGTCGTAATAAGCAATCAACACCAATCAACCCACGAAGGGCAATCGGCAGCAGCTGACAACTCTGCATGTAGAATCCCGCAAAACGGGAAAGGGGAGGCATATGAATGCAAAGAAAGTAGGGGATGTAGCAGAATTGCAATGAGCGAAGAACCGATACAGCGCAGCCAAGTAGAGAGGTAGCATAACGGCGGCGGCAGACAAAATGCATGATATGCCATGTGCCTGCAGGATGCACTCCAGGCAATAGTAGGTGTAACGTGCAGAAACAGTAAGGTAAGGTGTAAAGCTAAACCAATGCAGGCAAGTGTAATGTAACACCAAAGGCAACAGCGTTGCAGTGCCAATGGTAAAACATGGAAGATAACCCACAGATACGGCCGCACAGACACAACCAATGACATCACTGGGTGTACAGCACAACAGTATAAAGTGTGAATGCACACAACACACAGCGCGTATTCCCAAATGCTGCACTTTAGGGTGTAAACACACGGGGAACTTTTAAAATGTATATGTTGGGTGCCGCCGTGGCCGTGATGCATCGGCATGTGTCAGAGACAGACGGAGTTGCAGAGGAGGGTGCCGACAACTACCGTAGGCCTCAGAGGAGAAGGAGAGTGTTCAGACCAAGGGTAACCTACCAGGGGCTGCAAGACCTGGAGATAGTAGAGCGTTACAGGGTGGACAGGGACACGTTACAGCAAATAGTGGAGCTGTGCTGGCCACGCCTGAGAACAAGAGACAACAGAGGGGAGCCCATCCCAGTGGACACAAAGGTATGTGTAAGCTTGCGAATACTGGCAACAGGTACCTTTCAAAGGCCAACCGGGGATATAATGGGCATCTCACAGGCATCAGCATCCAGGGTACTACACCAGTTTCTGGATGCCATGTTACGACATGCCCATGAGTATATATACTTCCCCAGATCTCAGGAGGAGTTGGCTAGCAATATGCGCCACTTCCACCGTGTGGCACAATACCCGGAGGTACTGGGTGCAATAGACTGTACGCACATAGAAATCAAGTCACCACCCGGGGAGCAGGGTAGACGCTACATAAACCGCAAGGGATTCCCCTCCATCAATTGCCAGATCGTGTGCAATGCGCAGGGCATTATCATGGATGTGTGTGCTGGCAGCCCTGGAAGCTACCACGACTCCCATATCTGGCATGCCTCACAGCTGTATCAGGTATTCGCCAGGGGGGACATCACACAAGGTCACCTTGTGGGGGATGCTGGCTATGCACTGGAGCCGTGGATGATGACACCCATCAGAAATGCACACACACACATGCAAGACCGCCATAATGAGGCACACGCACAAATCAGAATAATCATAGAGCGTGTGTTTGGGATGTTGAAATCACGGTTCCGGTGCTTGGATACATCCGGTGGAGCCCTGCAGTACTCTCCAGGCACATGTGCCCACATATTCATAGTATGTGCAATGCTACATAATATGATCCTGCAGAAACAGCTGCTGCAGGGACATAATGGTGTAGGGCCACCAAGCCCGCCACAACTGCCAAGGCAAGCACAGGCACAGAGCGTTCAGCACCATGAACGCACTGTGCCAGCCCCAGTAGGCAGACGGAGGCGTACCCAATATGCCTATGCCTTGGCAAAGAGGGAACGTATAGCACATACTCTGACAGCGTAGGCCCCATGGACTGACACCTCCCTACCTGCACACACAGTGAAATGGACGGCACACAAACATGGCCGCCCGTAATGTGTACCGTATGGGCGGTCCCATGTGTGACTCCAACATAGGTAGCACCCAAACACTGCACACCCAACAGCCAGCGGAGCATGGAATGCCAACACCTCAACCGTACGTGGGTCCTACAGCAGACAGCGTAGCCGTATGCTGCCACGTTCGCCGCAAGGTGTATACATATGTACATATGTGCATACACAGATATGGATATAGATATCATTACACACGTAGAAATATATGTACACATACACAGATAGAAAGTACAACAGGTAAAACAGGGAATCACAGGGATGCAAGGTGACAGAGAAGTAAGACGCAAAATTTCTACATAGTAAACATAGTGAACGACAACCCGAGTATCTGGGAGGGTGGACAGAACAGGGAACGCCACCCATGGAAAGGTCAACCTACCTAAATGCATATTCGCGAGTCGGGATGATTGCCAGGCCACGGTACAGTAACAGGACATGTGCGGGTAATATTCTTAGGATATGAGGGCGGAGGTAGACACCGCCGGTGATGCGGGCAACGTAGGTACTGTGTTCAACCGTCCCTGCGACAGCGGCAGTATGTGTATGTGTGAGGTGAGGGTGTCGTGTGTTCCGCTGTGCGAGTGTAATGTGTGTGCCACTGTAAAATGTGTATGTAGGTGACATGTGACAGGCGGAGTGGAATAACATGTGTAGGCATACAGTATAGGAACCACAGGTGTATGTACAGCAGTACCCACAAAGTAGAACTGAGAGCTCCTCCCTGGCTAGGCGCGTGGCGACTTAAAACGATGCAAAGCGAAAATGTCCCAGAATGTACCACAGGAGTATAGCCAACATGAGATGCAAAGGACGCATGTACAAACCATGACCGTATGTATGGCACCGATATGTTAATTTCAAAACGATACGTCGGCAACGTTACACAGCAATACTCATGTACCGCAGAAATCCGCATGTACTACCCTGGCACCGATCGTGGCCGCGTATCGTCCCATAAACACCGCTGTGTGTTCAATGAGTGTTAAACAAGCAATCGCCACCCAAATAGGTGGCAACCGGTAGCAAACAGGCCGTCCCAAGTACAGGACCACATTGACCGTAAATATCCGTGACAAAATGCCAAGGGATAGTCGGCACGTACGAACCGCCGCAGATATACTACCGATGTGACGGAGGAATATATGCAGGAAGCATACATGCAGGCGATACCGACACCAGACGACATCAACAAAACCTACACTCCTAGAACAACAGACAGGTAACTTGCAGCTCCCCAGGCAGGGATGGAGCACACACACAAGCATACCGTGTATGTATAAATGCAAGGCCCACAACCCGTACCCGTCACCCACATCCGCCGATATACCCCATCGCACATATCAAGGGATACAAGCGCAATAGCAGCAAAAACATACAGGCAGTCAATGACAGCGGCATAACCGCAACATCTGCGTGGGAAACACTATCAGCAGCGGTAGCATAACTGCATCCATTGTGAAAAGAAATTCAAACGCTATGTTACACAACCGAGTGCAAACCCCCAACGACAGACGCCGCCAGGACAGGGACACCCACATGTCGAACATAATACCATACCCAACACACACAATCCACGGCTAACACCACAGCGAAATGTACCTGACGCCACACATAGTGGCTGCAGTCACACATAACATAACACAATACATACCATCCCCACAAAGGTAGTGCAAATAACCAACGCCCAGACGAGGAATGAACCATGCCCTAGTTCCGACGCGTACTGTACGAATGGAGGAGATGCACAGGTGATATGCGATAAGTACACACCGAGGAACAGCTATTGGTGTGATGAACCCACATGTCGCAGGTGACAACGGATATAAGGAAGACTCCTAGGATATTCAAACTGTATGTTCATACCGAACAAATACAACCAAACGGCTCGAGTGAGAATAAAGTATTTAGCGAGACTCGAACGGAATACGGAAGTCAACACAGGAAAGGTATGTAGAACCCACGAGAGGTACTGGTGTGTAACGCATGATATGTATGTGAAGCTGCACTGTATGTGAGCGGTGTTTGTAAGTAAAGATACCTGTCCATAAAGCAGAGAGTGGTGAAAGGTGGTTATGTAGTGCTAACCCGCTGAGCATACCAACGACTGTGGATAGAAACTTCAAGCTACAGCATGGGTTCTTCTTTGCAATAAACAATGAGGTGCAGTATAACTACTGACTCCCCTGACCACAACCTTCTACTTTCCTTTTCAACTTGCAAAAGGCATGCAAAGTAGCAAATAATAGTTAACTCTGCTGTATGTCTTTATTGTTAATTTGTAACTGAGTTTACGGTTCCAGTTAAATTATTTGTTAGAAACTCAGTGTCTTCTTCTCAGTTAAATGTTGTAAAAGCAACCGTATCAGTTCAGGCTAAGGAAACATCCATGATTGCCCCCTCCATACTTTAATAGTTTATCTATTGTTATCCAGTATAATTTGGGCCAGGAATAAGTTCACATGTCCATAACTAATAAATAAGCATAATTAGTCCATAATTAATAATGCACATGGTTTTAAATTGGTCTCCTTACCATTACTTGTGGTAAAGTTGCTTGCAAAGACTGATTGTCTCTTGCTACTTTGATTGTTTATCTGAGTCTGATTCACTCCTCCCACCTCCAATTTCCTAGCCACCCAAGGACCATTACATTTATAAGCACTCAGCCCAACCACGACCTCTTACACCAATACTGGAGTCACCAAAAGTCGCAAGAAAATTATGAACACGAACACTTTTATTGTACAATAGGTTTAAGCTTTTGTCAACCAAGTAGGATGACTTCCTCAGAACAAAGTAAAAAGTATATACAATCCCTTAAATAGGTGCTTTTACTTCTAGTAATTAAAAACAATCATCACTAATTAACATTTAAAGTATTTTCCAAATAGTGGGAAATAGTGCAAACCTTTGCACTATTTCCCACTATTTGGAAAATACGCCTTTAAATGTTAATTTCTGAGGAAGTCATCCTACTTGGTTGACGAAAAGCGCTTAAACCTATTGTACAATAAAAGTGTTGTTCATAACAGTTTTCTTATGACTTTTGGTGACTCCAGTATTGGTGTAGGTCAATGGGCTGAGTGCTTATTTTCGTTGTTTCCCTGTATATGTGCAAGTTTGGTTTGTACTTGAACCATTACATTTATTCCATTTTAACTCCTCCCACAGTTTAACATGTATTATCAACCCCTTAAAGACATACCCTGGGATTCATGAACCTTGCGCCAGGCGACGATGGCGTGGCCACAACGCCAGACATGGCGCCGAGCGATTCAGGTACGATCCAATCCCATGTTCACCACCGGGCGCCTGAGTTAAGTGTCGCCCGGCGTAGGTATGTTAAACACCCCATGTGCGGTGTTGCACCATGCAAATGAAGGCATGTAGCGATTCACGAAGTGGCGGCGTAGCATAAGAACGCGGCAATGTAAACCAAAAAAGCGGTTTACATATATCCAAACATGACATAGGAGTAACGGAAGGCTGTCAACGCCAGGTGTCATACTGGTGCAACATGCCAATGGCGAAAGACACCGAGAATGTCAAAGAAAACATGCAGAAAATGTAAATAATGACATAAATGGTATGTACGCAGAAACCACAGCAGAACCCCAGGACATGTCCGCGAAGGTGCGGAACAATGAAATAATATGACAATGTCATAAAAGAGCAGTATAATACATCAGCTTCACAGCCACAATACACCATAGTATGCATGGAAAGCCACAACCACAGCCCAAGGGTTGCCAAGGAGTGGCGGCAGTGTCAGCGCCCGTAACCATGTATTACTAGTCAATGCCATGCAAATGAGGCAGATAATACTGAATCGCAAAACCCCGCTGGCGAAAAGGCTGCACCAAATGGCAGAGGTAATACACCGAGGAGTGGCCTAGAGGGAATACATGTCAATCGCAGAGGGGTGTGCCACTGTAGGAGGAAGCACATTGGAGGCCAGCAAACATGGGCTGTACAATGCACATCACAGCATCAGGACCGGCGTGTGAGGAAATAAATGCGCTGAGAGTACAATGCGCGCACAGATGCATGTGCACGAGGATGACTACGTTCCGCAACCCAGTCATGTGACGGCCGGCCCGTCAACAACCACGGATACAGCAAGGTGATGTGGAGAATATGAGGAAATGCGGAAGCAGTGTAACTGGAGTCGTAATAAGCAATCAACACCAATCAACCCACGAAGGGCAATCGGCAGCAGCTGACAACTCTGCATGTAGAATCCCGCAAAACGGGAAAGGGGAGGCATATGAATGCAAAGAAAGTAGGGGATGTAGCAGAATTGCAAAGAGCGAAGAACCGATACAGCGCAGCCAAGTAGAGAGGTAGCATAACGGCGGCGGCAGACAAAATGCATGATATGCCATGTGCCTGCAGGATGCACTCCAGGCAATAGTAGGTGTAACGTGCAGAAACAGTAAGGTAAGGTGTAAAGCTAAACCAATGCAGGCAAGTGTAATGTAACACCAAAGGCAACAGCGTTGCAGTGCCAATGGTAAAACATGGAAGATAACCCACAGATACGGCCGCACAGACACAACCAATGACATCACTGGGTGTACAGCACAACAGTATAAAGTGTGAATGCACACAACACACAGCGCGTATTCCCAAATGCTGCACTTTAGGGTGTAAACACACGGGAACTTTTAAATGTATATGTTGGGTGCCGCCGTGGCCGTGATGCATCGGCATGTGTCAGAGACAGACGGAGTTGCAGAGGAGGGTGCCGACAACTACCGTAGGCCTCAGAGGAGAAGGAGAGTGTTCAGACCAAGGGTAACCTACCAGGGGCTGCAAGACCTGGAGATAGTAGAGCGTTACAGGGTGGACAGGGACACGTTACAGCAAATAGTGGAGCTGTGCTGGCCACGCCTGAGAACAAGAGACAACAGAGGGGAGCCCATCCCAGTGGACACAAAGGTATGTGTAAGCTTGCGAATACTGGCAACAGGTACCTTTCAAAGGCCAACCAGGAAATAATGGGCATCTCACAGGCATCAGCATCCAGGGTACTACACCAGTTTCTGGATGCCATGTTACGACATGCCCATGAGTATATATACTTCCCCAGATCTCAGGAGGAGTTGGCTAGCAATATGCGCCACTTCCACCGTGTGGCACAATACCCGGAGGTACTGGGTGCAATAGACTGTACGCACATAGAAATCAAGTCACCACCCGGGGAGCAGGGTAGACGCTACATAAACCGCAAGGGATTCCCCTCCATCAATTGCCAGATCGTGTGCAATGCGCAGGGCATTATCATGGATGTGTGTGCTGGCAGCCCTGGAAGCTACCACGACTCCCATATCTGGCATGCCTCACAGCTGTATCAGGTATTCGCCAGGGGGGACATCACACAAGGTCACCTTGTGGGGGATGCTGGCTATGCACTGGAGCCGTGGATGATGACACCCATCAGAAATGCACACACACACATGCAAGACCGCCATAATGAGGCACACGCACAAATCAGAATAATCATAAAGCGTGTGTTTGGGATGTTGAAATCACGGTTCCGGTGCTTGGATACATCCGTGGAGCCCTGCAGTACTCTCCAGGCACATGTGCCCACATATTCATAGTATGTGCAATGCTACATAATATGATCCTGCAGAAACAGCTGCTGCAGGGACATAATGGTGTAGGGCCACCAAGCCCGCCACAACTGCCAAGGCAGCACAGGCACAGAGCGTTCAGCACCATGAACGCACTGTGCCAGCCCCAGTAGGCAGACGGAGGCGTACCCAATATGCCTATGCCTTGGCAAAGAGGGAACGTATAGCACATACTCTGACAGCGTAGGCCCCATGGACTGACACCTCCCTACCTGCACACACAGTGAAATGGACGGCACACAAACATGGCCGCCCGTAATGTGTACCGTATGGGCGGTCCCATGTGTGACTCCAACATAGGTAGCACCCAAACACTGCACACCCAACAGCCAGCGGAGCATGGAATGCCAACACCTCAACCGTACGTGGGTCCTACAGCAGACAGCGTAGCCGTATGCTGCCACGTTCGCCGCAAGGTGTATACATATGTACATATGTGCATACACAGATATGGATATAGATATCATTACACACGTAGAAATATATGTACACATACACAGATAGAAAGTACAACAGGTAAAACAGGGAATCACAGGGATGCAAGGTGACAGAGAAGTAAGACGCAAAATTTCTACATAGTAAACATAGTGAACGACAACCCGAGTATCTGGGAGGGTGGACAGAACAGGGAACGCCACCCATGGAAAGGTCAACCTACCTAAATGCATATTCGCGAGTCGGGATGATTGCCAGGCCACGGTACAGTAACAGGACATGTGCGGGTAATATTCTTAGGATATGAGGGCGGAGGTAGACACCGCCGCCGGTGATGCGGGCAACGTAGGTACTGTGTTCAACCGCCCCTGCGACAGCGGCAGTATGTGTATGTGTGAGGTGAGGGTGTCGTGTGTTCCGCTGTCCGAGTGTAATGTGTGTGCCACTGTAAAATGTGTATGTAGGTGACATGTGACAGGCGGAGTGGAATAACATGTGTAGGCATACAGTATAGGAACCACAGGTGTATGTACAGCAGTACCCACAAAGTAGAACTGAGAGCTCCTCCCTGGCTAGGCGCGTGGCGACTTAAAACGATGCAAAGCGAAAATGTCCCAGAATGTACCACAGGAGTATAGCCAACATGAGATGCAAAGGACGCATGTACAAACCATGACCGTATGTATGGCACCGATATGTTAATTTCAAAACGATACGTCGGCAACGTTACACAGCAATACTCATGTACCGCAGAAATCCGCATGTACTACCCTGGCACCGATCGTGGCCACGTATCGTCCCATAAACACCGCTGTGTGTTCAATGAGTGTTAAACAAGCAATCGCCACCCAAATAGGTGGCAACCGGTAGCAAACAGGCCGTCCCAAGTACAGGACCACATTGACCGTAAATATCCGTGACAAAATGCCAAGGGATAGTCGGCACGTACGAACCGCCGCAGATATACTACCGATGTGACGGAGGAATATATGCAGGAAGCATACATGCAGGCGATACCGACACCAGACGACATCAACAAAACCTACACTCCTAGAACAACAGACAGGTAACTTGCAGCTCCCCAGGCAGGGATGGAGCACACACACAAGCATACCGTGTATGTATAAATGCAAGGCCCACAACCCGTACCCGTCACCCACATCCGCCGATATACCCCATCGCACATATCAAAGGGATACAAGCCGCAATAGCAGCAAAAACATACAGGCAGTCAATGACAGCGGCATAACCGCAACATCTCGCGTGGGAAACACTATCAGCAGCGGATGCATACCTGCATCCATTGTGTAAAGGAATACAAGAGCTATGTTACACATCCGAATGCAAAACGCCATCGACAGACGCCGCCAGGACAGGGACACCCACATGTCGAACATAATACCATACCCAACACACACAATCCACGGCTAACACCACAGCGAAATGTACCTGACGCCACACATAGTGGCTGCAGTCACACATAACATAACACAATACATACCATCCCCACAAAGGTAGTGCAAATAACCAACGCCCAGACGAGGAATGAACCATGCCCTAGTTCCGACGCGTACTGTACGAATGGAGGAGATGCACAGGTGATATGCGCATAAGTACACACCGAGGAACAGCTATTGGTGTGATGAACCCACATGTCGCAGGTGACAACGGATATAAGGAAGACTCCTAGGATATTCAAACTGTATGTTCATACCGAACAAATACAACCAAACGGCTCGAGTGAGAATAAAGTATTTAGCGAGACTCGAACGGAATACGGAAGTCAACACAGGAAAGGTATGTAGAACCCACGAGAGGTACTGGTGTGTAACGCATGATATGTATGACGAAGCTGCACTGTATGTGAACGGTGTTTGTAAGTAAAGATACCTGTCCATAAAGCAGAGAGTGGTGAAAGGTGGTTATGTAGTGCTAACCCGCTGAGCATACCAACGACTGTGGATACCGTGTGCACAGCAGTGGGACATCATGTACACAGCCGGGATAACCCAAGGGCTGCCATAGGGGGGCAAAACACAGAACAATGCCACCACCCACGCCGATGCTGGCAGTGGATGTCCAACAAGGAAGTGCCACAGCAGGGGATAGGACATGTATGTATACTGTCACAGCACACATGTGTATGGGCATATACCGTCGATGTCATACATAATGTGCGCACGACGTGCACGTATGCCTCGCCGTAGAGGTTACTATGTCAAGTATGTGTAATGTAAAGCTGTCATGATGGATATGTTCAGACATCATACACAGTATCACAGGCATAGCATGCATAATGGAGGTATGGCCTAGTGTTATGTACACTAACAGGATATGTATGGCCTGCACATATGGGACAGAGTAGTAGCAGAATAGCCACCCGAAATGGAAGGAACACCAAGTAACCATGTCCAAACGATCTGTAGCAGGTGCAATGTGTGCAACAATGACGTCCGGCAGGTCCATGTGTAAACACATGTGCAATGTACACAGTAGTGTCACCTCCCCATGGTAGTGTCCACTGAACAGCAGAGGTGGATGTCAACTGCATGTCTACACAGTACTGCCGCTGTGGTGGTACCATGTCTATGTGTCACCCTATCACATGACCAGTGCCACAGTGTGTCCTTGTGGGATGTGCACAGGACCTACGTTCCACAGCATGGTGTGTGTCTAGTCTGCGGTGGTAACACAGAAGCCCAGGCTAAGCAACGTGGCATGTGTGCACATATGTAGGAGCGCTTCATTCACCCCGCCCACTGCAAACGCCATGTAGGAGTACTACATGCATCACTAATGTGGAGGACATGGCCCATGTCAGAGTAGATGACACCCCTGTGTAAGTGGTATGCAGATGAGTACAGATGTGTTCCCCATCTGTCATCTGCATATGTAAACTGTCTGAGCCTGGTACACATCACGGTATGACTATACCATGCCATGTAAAGTTGTAGCTGTTGTGGAAGGTACACCACGAATGTGTTATTGTAACCCTGCCCGTGTGTAGATGTGTGTATGGCACAGGTACAAAGGCTACCAATGTACCAGCAACACACACAGTACAGATATGTGTGGCCCTGCAGATGTGTACCCACGCCACAGTGGAATATGGCAACCACAGCACCATGTGGGGCATGTGTGTGTACAGCAACCATGTACAATGTGATATGCATGTATGGGGACAATATCCATGTGATACCCAGTGGATGACTGTCGCTATGCAAAGGTGATGTGTATGCACCATGTGTGATGTATCCGACGCAATGACATCTACACGATATATCTGCCACACCGACACCTGTATGGTTGTTAGCAGTATGAGCTGGTGGAGCTAGAATGCTGCCAGGTATGTAGATGTGGGATATGTAGGCATGGACAGTACTCTGTGACAGCATGTTGTGTATGTAAGCAAATAGTGAACATGAGGGGCCACATGACTGAGGACTGTGTAATGCCACATGTACCTGACATGTAGTAGGTAGCATGATATGCTTGCACAACTGTGTGACCTGTCCAGGAGTCATATAGCTTAACATCCTGAGACACAGGGTATGGTGTGATGGTGGATGTGTACACTGGTAATACCAGAATGTGGAATGGTGCTGAAGGGCAATGTGGGGATAATGTCTGATCTGTTACCCTCTGTACCACACCAACCACCAATGCAATGGTATGACAGGTAGCCAGCATGTGGATGTGGCGTGCTGTGGCACACAGAGGCCCAACAAGGGTGCCAGTAAAGGCATGGAGGTCATCAATGAGTGTGTGAAGCACGGATGTGAGGATGTGCCCCAGTGCCATACTGGATGGTCCAGTCATGGGTGTACGAATGCAGTCCCACATGTGCAATGCAGTACCACCCATGTGTAGTGTGATAGATGCGGTAGTGTGGTGGTCAATGTACACAACGTCCATGAATAGGCTAGCAGTTAATTCAGTGGGCTGCTGCAGAGACACATACCAACCAGGTTGGCGGGACATAACTGCTAGGGAGATTGGAGTTGACATTGGGACAGTGTCCTAGGACATAACGTGTGCATGGCAGTACCATGTATGTGTCCACAGGGACAATGCAATGTCCATGTATGGATTGGAACCCTGTAGTGAGTGAGAGTGTGTGTTGTTGGTAGGTACCCCATTGGCTGGCATGTTGCCAACAACATCTCAGTTGGCAATGCCTGGGTGACTGTTGTATGCTACATCGAATGTGGATGTAGCCAAACAACACAGACATACCACCACACTGCGTGAGGGCCCACACTGCAATGTACAGCGGTCATGTGTAGGTAGCTAGCTGTGGAGCATGTGATGGACCACGAGGACCCACCATGACTGTCAAGTGATGCACCCCACACATTTGAATATACCCACCGTGCAACAGCCTGCACATGCGCCCATACAGCACATGTGCATGGAACATGAATACCACCGTGGCATCTGTGAAAAGGCCAGTACCGCCATGTCTCTGTGTGGAATAGCATGGTCCCTACCATTGCGTACATGTAGCGGAAGTGCACTGTGATATGTGTCAGCATAGTCACATATACTGTCCAGCTGCCGGGGTGCCATGCCATTAACCACCCCTGTCAACAGACGTCAGTAGTACCGGCCGTTGAGCACATGTACCATGTATGCTGTGATGGGTGTGTGTCCAGGGTGTGGCTAGCAGGGCCGCGAAGCATATATGTTCATCTACTAGAGGGGGGATATCCGTAGGTTTAACACACAGACACATGGAGGTATGGTGCATGCCGAGGGTAGTGTAGGTATGGTATGTGTTGTGTAATGTGTCACCCAGCTATGTGTAGTGCATGGCCAAGCATGTGTGGGTACATGGGAGTCCATACTAGGGAAGTGTGGGTTGCTGTCAGCACATGGCAGTAGCAACTGTCCGAGGTGCAATGTACAGTATGACAACACAGCCAGCATGTAACCTGTGGTGTACAGTGTACTCTCTGTTGCGTGTCACAATGTGTCTAGCGGTCACAAACATGGGTATCCGAACATGGAGTACCTATGATGCATTGTGTTCGGAAAATATACAGTATGTGTGTAAATCATTGTGTGATGTGGGATCCCTCACCTGTGTGTGTTGCAGTCCAGGTATGTGCCTGGGAGGTATGATCTGTGTACAATCTGGACTGGCAGGTGTGCTGTGCAGAGCATGGAGGCAGGTCCCAGGCACCGCAGATAAATGTCAGGTGTGCCTTACTGTGTGTGCAGTGCTTGTGTGCAGCACAGTGGAGGGTGCAAGCATTGTCACACATCACTGCATGCTGTGCCTGCCTGTGACAGCCCTGCTGGAGACAGACATGTGACACCGCTGCAGAGGCAGCATAGCATGTGAAGATGTACATGTGGGCCCCACACTAGGCAGATGTCCGCAGGTCATGTGTGCCACAGTAGTGTGGTTGACCACGACTGTCATACTGGACAAATACCACATGCCCGTATAAGTACAGTATGAGCATAGTCAACAGTCGCAGTGACAGAGTAGGCCAATGTACAGTATCCCCGTGTGCAGACCACTGCCTACTGTACACCTGGCTAGACACACAACCGGAGGGTGAATATACCTTTGAGCCATCACATGTCCCAGTCCACGTAGCCTGTACAATGTCATCACAGGGTGGTCACAATAACGTGTGGTAAGACAGACGGGTTGTACCAGGTGATGTGTCATGTGTGCATATGTTGAGTTGCACAGCCGTTCACATGTCCGCAACATATCGGTGCATGATGTATACTGTTACATGATGTGTGGAACTGCACTGTGACCCACAACAGGGCCATCTGACACAGGTGTGTTGTGAATGGTGTAACCCATGTTCACACAGGATACACACTGCTGCTGTTGGCAGCCATGCTGGTGGCTACCAGTGGTGCCTGCAGTGGTCATACAGACATACTGCACACAGTGTCCATGCAGGGATGTCCATTGTTGTGGATGATGTGTTGCTACGTGAAGGTAGGTGTGTGTTGTGAATGTTACACATCCAGATGTCACCATCTGGTGCAGTCATGGTCGTCGACTGCATCACACACATCCACAGCGGTCAGAACCCTGTCCTGAGAATGTGTGTCAGTCACCCTTGTACTGTGTGACATATGTGCACATGGCAGAACACCTCCCACTGGCCGGATAACAGTGTCAGCTAGGATGGCTACGTGATGGCTGGAATATGCTGTGATAATGTACAATGCTGGTAGCCCAATGAAGTACCTGGAATCACACACAGTACGCCATGGCTGCCATGTAAACCATGCACAACAATGACTGTCTGACAGACACAAACAATGCGTTGACATGTTGAACATGCACACATGAGAACACCCAATGAGGTATGTTGCACATATCGATGTACAACTGTCATCTATGGCCATAGCATGGATGCAGACGCACATGCCCCACAGGCAGTACCACGTGATGTAGGAAGGGGGGCATTGCTTGTGTACATGTGACAGTTGCTGTACCGCCACATGTCCTGCATAGCCGTCATGTAGGGGTAGCAGTGGCATGTGACAGTTGGACATGCCTGTACATTTGACCATGTCCCACAGGACATGTGTTACGTGTGTACAACATGTGTTGTGCCATCACCAAGCTGTGAAGTGTACGGCTGCCAGTGTACCTGTGTGACTTGTTCTGCAATGGGTGCAAAGGCACGTAGTACTGCATTGCATGCCCACATGCCCCACACAGGTGCATAGCCTGAACATACAATACAAAGAGGGTGTTGGATGATAGCAACCCACAAGAGGAGATGGGTACGGGTGGCAACCCACTACCACATGTTCGGGTACTTTGTGCATGTCTATGACACATTAGCACCCGAGAAGCTAGCGGTACAGCAGTACAGGGTTGCATGCATATATGTTCAACAATATCCCTGTGTGTCCCATCACTGGCCCGTGGACAGACAGACACCAACACAATGTGCAGATATGATATGTGCACAGCACATCACCAATGCCTACTGTAGAACAGGCTTACTGTGTAGACATGTGCACAGTAGGTCTGCGCCAGCCGCACTCAAACACGTTATGTGCCGAACCACTCCAATAGTCCAGGCCATGCCACAGACGGACGTGCACGCATCTGTGAATGTACGTCTGTGAATGTCTCCGGCATAGCAGTATAGCTGTGTCAGTGTTGTGAACAACATAATGAATGGGTTGTATGTGTGAGGGGTGCGTCATACGTGTATGGTCAGATCGACGATACCATCAGTGCCCCTGCTATGTGAACATCCCTGTCCCCATACATGGATACCTATGCTGTGCCCAACACCACATTTCCCGTGGGAGGGATGGCGGTGTGCAGTGCACCAGCAGACATGGGGGTGGCAGCAGGCACTGGATGTAGACATATGTGGTACCCACGTCAGTTTAGGCAACCATCCATGTGCACGGGATAGCAGTGTGTGGCCACATACAGCACTGTGTTGATCAATATCGCAGCATATAGCACCTGTCAGGGTTAAAGTGTATGCATGGATGTGCGATACCTGCATGCACCAGACACACCCCCACCAAGCAGCGTGCAGCCTACCTTGCATAAGGCCAGTGTCCACACCATGATGATAGACATGTGTAATGTCCATATACACATAGCAATGACATATGGAATGGACAGCCACCCTGCCAATGTCATTACCCCCCAGGTGGATCGCATCCCAGTGCCATGTATGTGGCATACCCTGCCATACCATGCAGCCCTGCCCAGCAAGGCTGCATGTGCTATCACAGTCCTACATGGTGCGATGGACAAAAGGCACTGTCACTATCAACCGTCCACAGCAGTAATGTGGCGGTGATGCACCCTGTGGTGTTACAGGTGCTGTGTGTTGCTGTGGACAACGTGCATGTGCACATGCTATGCATGACCTTTCCTGCTAATGTGACATGGTTACACATTGTCCCATGTGTATCACATGTGCAACACAGGTGAGCTGTGGCAAGTTGTCCAACACCCGTACAGTGCTGTGTGGATGTACATGGCACAACACATGCATGTGCAGGTGTCCATGTGTATGTGTGCAGTGCCACCGCTGACATTCATAATGGCCGCGTACGTGATGTCTAGTGACATATACACAGCATCCAGGTGAACAGTAGAACTGTTGTCACATGGGGACCCGTGCCAACTGATATGGACACAGGTGCAGGCAGGTACACATGTCCACAGCAGGCTAACATCAACATGGTGCGTGTACAGTGTGATGAGGTGACACACAGATATGATATGACACCCACTGCTCAATGGTGTGACGGCAACACATCGGCTGTGTCACTGCCATGATGCATCGCAGAGATTACTGTGCAGATGTTGTACATGTCATAGCAATGTATGTCCAGCAGTATGCCAGCACAGCAGTGTAAATGTGACCTGTCACCATCATTATGTCTTACAGATAATGCCACGGTCCCGGCTGCCTGCCTTTAGACGACAGGAAGATGAGGTGATAATACCGTTGCTCCATGATAACTATGACATCCTGTTCAGCCACGTGCCACTGCAGGCACAACAACGTGAAGACATGTGGCAGGATATGTGCAGGAGGGTGAACACCCTGGGCGGCCACAACCGCACATATCAACAGATCCGCAGGCACTGCACAGACCTAATCTGGCATGCGAGACAGCGTGCCGCTGCAATCGCCAGACAACAAGGTGGGACAGGTGGTGGGCCACAAACCCAGCCCCCACTCACACCCACGGAGGAGCTCCTGGCCAGTCTGGGGACACCCATGGAACAACATGCTGAAACCCTCGCATCCATCGTGGAGGTGGGTGTCTCCCAACCAACGAGCTTGGAGCTGCCTGGTAAGTCAGTGTTGCATGTTTGTTTGATAAGCGACGTAGGAGTGGGTGTCATAGTACAACACATAATATAGCAATACATGCCAGGTATATGGCCACACAAGATGCATACTACAGTATGCTATGTTGTGTTTGCAGACATGTGCATAGCACATACTAACACACAGGTGCATGATGTGACATGCACAGTGCTTACCGTGGCGATAGTAATGGATAATATGTATACTTTTGTGTCGTCCCTATACAGGTACGTCTGGCGTGTCGCACAGACATGGGTCTGTCGCAGGTAAGACTGTTGCTAGTAAAAGGCATGATACGGTGTATCGATATTCCCCATGTGTCCAGGTATGACATGCACACCTGGGTGTGCCCCAGTCACGGTATACAGGTTGCACCACCCGACACACACACCACCCATGTACAGTAGATACAACTGTTAGTATAGACCGGCATGCAACCACATAACCCATCGGTGTGATATGTGCAGTCAGCTATGCATACAATGGTGGAGGTGTTCCACAATGGCTGCATGTGTAGTATGCATCGGTATGCCTCTGTGGTATGCACACAGTACCACATAGTGAGCTGTGATCTGGCCAGAACACAGGTGTTACCACTGTGACCTATGCCCCTGCATTGGGTGCACACGTTGTGACATGGCACATGACATGTCCCATGCACGTGGATGTCTGTCCGCAACATTGTCACACTATGACATGACCTATGCACGACATAGCAGACATCCACAATGTCTGCATAGCCTTAGGGAATGTGACACCTCAGACTACTACGGTTGTATGTCACATGGGTCACCACAGGGCTGTGTGCATGATGCCCATCACACACATTTGTCAATGAACCAGACAAACATGGCCATGGGTGATACCTACAGGCATGTTGCCACACAGTACATCCGCAGTGGGTAGTCACCGTTGCACCCTGTCCACACATAGTGGGCTCATCACTGTAGTGGACCCCCTGGACATCCAATGTGGTACACCAGAGAAATGGAATGCCTGTCTGCAGCCACTAGAGGTGCCACCAATGTCTACCATATACGTGCTGTTGAACAGCAGAACTGACTTGCAGACATGGCAACGCAATGCGTCCAGGTCACGCATCGCACAGAAACATACCTGTGTCCTGCTGCCGAGCAGTGGCACAGTGCCCGTACTCCCCACTGTACAGCTATGTACACAGCTCACACCAACCACACCTGCACAGACATCCTTGTTACACATGCATTCTATCTGTAGACTGTACACATAACACTGCACTGTGACATCCGTTGTGATGTGGTGCATGTGGTGGGACACCATTGTCACATGTCCACATGATACCGCACATGTTTGCGGTGTACATGACATAGTGATGCCAGCCATGTGTACTGTTAACCCGTCCGTGGCCACACGGTGTATCACGGTGATGCATGCAAACTACCATGAATGTGTGTACTGCAAGCCTACTAAAAGACACCTGCCTGATGTAGTGTGTACTCCAGGGCAGTATGCATACTGCCACTATTAATGTCTGGGCTGCATTCACTGGGCTGTGGTGTGGGAATGCTGCATGCCACCTGCAATATCACATGCATGATGTGTCTGCATGTGTGTGTGTCCGCGTGTGTATGTCAGCGTGTGTGTGTCCGCATGTGTGTGTGTGTGTGTGTGTGTGTGTGTGTGTGTGTGTGTCTGTGTGTGTGTCTGCGTGTGTGTAATGTAACTTACGGTATGTCTTTGTATTCACAGGTGCTGTAGGTGCGTTCCCCTCCTGATCCCCTCCATCTGATGCTAGTGTCCCCACAGATACTAGTGGTGATGACCATGTGCATGAGGCACAGGCAGGGTCATCACGGTCAGACACTGTGCCATTGGAGAACATTGCACTTATGTCCCCTTCATCCCCGCACACGGTTCAGATGCCGACACATACCACAACACCATTGCCCATAGATGACGGACAGTCAGCGTCTGTTGACACCGAGCAGGAATGTGTGGTGGCTGCAGAAGGTGCGGGTACACACCATGTTGCCAGTGTAATGACTGGTGAAGTGCCACACAGGCATGTGGCAGGTGCTGCTCTTAGGAGGAGCACTGCTAGACATTCACCTGCCGTACAGGGTGCAGCAGCTGGTATAACCAGACGCATGTTTCAGACTGTAATGGCGGCGCAGGCACGTGCCGAACGGCAGAACCAGGAAGGGCAGAGGCAGCAGAGGTCCGCAATCCGTTCCTTAAATGAGAACATCCAGTCATTGGTGAATGCCCAACAGCAGCTTGCCGATGTTCTGGATAGGAGATTAGGTGAGATGGCTGGGATCCTCGACCGAGGCATGGCTATCTGTGAGCGTGAGCTGTCCGTGCTGGAACACCTGGTAGGGGTGAGGTGTAGGGCACGTGGGCGTAGGCCAGCAACACCACCAAGTGCAGGTCGACATGTGCGTGCCACCTCCCATGCCCACCCACACAGTGCTGGTAGCAGCAGCAGTGCAGCTGCTGCTACACCAACCACACCAGGACACAGCAGGCCACGTGGACGTGGCCCTGGATGGTCCCAGCGTGGACACGTTTCCAGTGGACATGTGTCATCGGAGAGTGGCCACTCTATACCTCCACCCGGTAGTGCCCGTGCGACCCCAGGCAGGCACGGGTGACCTCGCTGCAGGCGGACACAGTGAGCCGTACCACCTGCACTGTACAGTCTGGGGCTGCCAAGTATACCCCGTGTAGGCATCACAGATGACTGAACTGTGTACACACATACCCACACACAGCAAGCACAACTGTAGGGCTCCACCACATCCACATGCATTCTGCACAGTCATGCCCAGTAAATGCACAGGCCCTTACACACACACATGATGTCATCCATTGGTACAGCCTATGCCCATGGCACACATATCACCCTGTGCATATGATGAAGCCTCTGCCACAGAACCGTGAGCTACACCATCGGTGCACGGTTATGCAAACATATTCTGATGCACAGGGTGGACAAGATAGTGAGAGGTGTATGTGATACCTGTGTCCGCATAGTACGTGATGTGTATGTTGCGGTGGTTGAGTATGGCAGGTGACAGGTGCGTATGTGACATGGGTCATGCACTGACATCATGCAGCAGACATACCATGTAGTGCAGGTGCAGCATTTATTGTTTAGTGTACACGGTATGCGTGGTGGTTACATGTGTAGCACCATGTTGGTTCAGTTAACCCGTATGCCAATTATGGTGTACTTGCATGTGCCTACTGGGAGCACTGTTATCAGTTCCCCATGTGTAGTTGTGGGGTACCCACAGGCACATCTGGCAATATCAGCATAGCACAGGTACCCGCAACCGGCATGGACCCCTACATAGGTACATAGGCGCACATGTACATACCAGGCTATGTGCCCTACGACATGAGTAATCCTAGCCAGAGTGTGTGTGGCTGCTAACACCCCTTAGGATGAGGATACCACATCCATCGGTCTCCTGTCCCCCGTCCAGCACTGACACAGAGATGATGCCTGGCGCATACCTATGATCACACATCCACACGTCATGATTACTCCTGGACAAAGTCAGTCAGGGCCTCTGCTTCACATGGCCTGGCAATCCTCTCCGTGTTGTAGGGTGTGTCTGGGCATTGACCCTGTTCCCCCAGCACGTCCTAGTCATCTTCGTGGTGAGGTGTCTGACAGCCGCTTCTGTGCCCGTGTTTGCCTGGAGCCTAGGAGGTGGAACATGTCCATGTCACCCAGGTCGGACATGGCCGTGTATGACAGGCACAGATCACCACAGAGCAGATGTGCTGGGAAGGTATACAGGCAGAGTCCCCTTGGTCGGGCAGCGTGTGACACATGTCCCAGCACCTTTATCCCCCCATCGTGGAATGTTTGTGGTCCTTCCGAGTGCTGCAGGTGTCAGGTTAGGTACAGCCCAGATGTGCCATTGTACGCAATCATTGGTCTGGTGTGTGATGTGTACAGGGGTACAATGAACACCCCTGATGTGGATGTGATTCCTTCCAGACCAGGTGGCCACAGTGGAATGTCTTCCCACCCACATTGGCATTGTGTGTGTTGACAGAGGTTACCGACAGGTGTGGTACCCATTTCCCTGAACACATCCACCATGTTGAATGGATTACCACCTACATGTTACGTCGGGGCGAACATGTCCTTCCCACTGGGTAGGTCTGCACCTTCTCTGGCATGTAGCAGCAGGCCATGGCTCTGGCACCAGTTATCCATGTCTATGAGGCCCCAGGTGGATGTCTGTGTCAGATGGGGTGTTGGGTATGGTGGCCGGTGTGCAGTCATCTGCATACCTTGTCTGCCACAATCCCCCTATGTTTGCATGCACATTGGAAGGTCGAATGCCGAATGGCAGGGGGCCCAGGACTGAGCCCTGTGGGCCTCCACTCGAGACCAGCTTTGAGTCTGACACGGCACCAGGAACACAAACCCTGTGTGGTGTGACCTCCATCCATTCCGAGAACCATCGTGTGACATATGTCCCCACATGTACGCTGGCGAGCCTTTCCATGAGTCCCACGTGGAGTGTGTTTTGAACGCTCCCGCCAGGTCATGGTAGTGTGTGCAAACCGACGTACCCCCATCAATGGCCTTAGTGACCGCTCCAGACAGGCCGAGCAGGTTTGGGAGGCAGGATCTGCCCTTGACTAAGTCGTTGTGGGTATGTTCCGGTATTGGCTGTACACCACTGTCTGTATTCATGGGCACCAGTATGGACCTCCCCACAGCTTTGCAGACAAGGCTTGTCAAGCTGATAGGGTGGGAATGTCTACAGTCCATAAGAGCACTACCCTGGCGTAGTGGGACCACAGCTGCCGTATGCCATCCAGCGGGGACCTAGCCCGTAGTAAGGCTAACATGACACAGTGGCCTTATGTGTGGGGCGAGGGCCTCAATGAGGTTGGGTAGCACACAGCCAGGGACACCATCAGGGCCCATTGGTGCTGTGTTCACCGCCTAACAGATATCAGATCACTCCAGGGCATATGAGATGTTTTGGAGGCTAGACTCTGGTGGGATGGATACGTCCCCTCTTAGGGGGGGGGTGGATGTATGCATGGAACATGTCCGCTGGTTTGTTGACAATGTCTGTGGGTGCAGTGACCGTTGTACCATTCTGGATTAATTCCGTCCATGACTGTGCGCTCCCACCCATGTCCCTACCACAGCTAAGGAAGGCCCTATGGTTGTCTCATGTGCCCTCTGCAGTACCACTCCCACAAGCAGCCTTGGATGATTGTATGTGTGGCCGTATGTTAACGCCGGTATGAATGGGTGATGGCTTCCCTGGTACTGATATTGCTCTGTCATGTATTAGCTCCAACTGTTGATGTACAGTTTGTCAGTGGCTGGGGTCCACCAGACCATGTGCCTGCCTTCGGTGGACAAGGTCCTGATGTTATCATGATCGCTTGGTGCAGACATCCCTGGGGGTGCTCAGAGAAGGCATTCGTAAGGGTTTTGGTAGTGCGGCCTGTGTTCACCACTGGCATGGAGGACTTGTAGGGTACCACACCGGTCGTATAATGTGTGTGGTTTGCTGTGGAGAGGTTGTCACTTAGGTCTCCCATGCCGGTGTTGGGTGCAGGATGTGGATTACCAGTGGATCCACTATATGGTCTGACATCACCATTGAGGGATGTACATCCTGTGTGGAGCATATCCTCCCCATGTGTGATGAGCAGAACTGGTATACGTCCCCCCTAGTGGGTATGGTTCATGGCTGTTTCACAGCAGTCAGGTGTATGAACACCCAGGACCTGTGGCGTAGGGTGTTGTGTCATGGGTAATGTTGTCAGTCTATGTATGGGTGGTTGATGTCACCCAATACGGCGGTGTTGTGAGAGCATGCACACTCACCAGTGTCCTCAGGACGGCTGTGCAGGTATCCTGGGTTTGGGAGGGTGGTCTGTAGCATGCAACAAACTGTAGGGCAGTCCTATCCATGGTTAATTGCACCTGGATATTCCCCGCTGCAATGGCCACGTCTGTGGCATGGCTGGGTTGCTGTTGTGTGGCTGGACACACACGACGGTCCACAGTCTGCCACCCATGCCGTCGCACCATGTGTATGCATGTCTACTCTGTGCCGAGTCTAAGTGTCTGAGCATGCCCAGTAAGCAGCTGTGTAGATGGACACACAGTACAGTGCACACCACGCCCGACTGCATTAATACCCCGGGTGCATGCCTGTTTCCCCTTCGCAACGACCATGTCTGTGGCATTGCCGGGTTGCTGTTGTGTGGCTGGGCACACACGACGGTCCACATTCTGTCACCCATGCCGTCGCACCATGTGTATGCATGTCTGCTCTTTGCCGAGTCTAAGTGTCTGAGCATGCCCAGTAAGCAGCTGTGTAGATAGACACACAGTACGGTGCACACCGCGCCCGACTGCATTGATACCCCGTGAGCATGTCTGTCTCCCCTTTGCAACCGCTAGGTGTGGGAGGCATGGCCAGTACACCCCGGGGTACACGACAGTCGTCACTGATGTCTGCTACTAGGCATGTAGCCATGGCCAATGGCATCCTGCATAGCCATGGTGACCATCCAGGTGACACATATGTGGCTGTCATGCCACATTGGCTGCCTACATCCTGCACGCCGGATGCCCTCTTATAGGGTATACTGTCATGTGGTGCATCCCGTATTCCTGTCGTGATGTACTGATCAGTAGTTATTTGGTATTCCTGACTGCAGCACTAACGTGTTATTATGCGGCCGGCCACCTTGGGATGGTAACAGGCTGCGTGACTGCGCACTCTGTCTTCATTCCCTATCGGACGCATTGCCTCTGCAGATGATACCACCCACCTAGGGGTATGCCTCCTGACAGTGCTGTGCTCAGTAATCCTGGTAGCGCGTTCTGTAAATGCTTCATGCTGTAGTGAGTTCATGTAGGTAGGCGTAGGTTCGACTCTCGGCCCTTCTGTGTTTGTGTGTGTATGTGTGTGTGTGTGTGTGTGTGTGTGTGTGTGTTTCCAGCTGCCTCTGCAGATGAACAGGCTTTTAGACGCTTCGCAACACATACCTTGGCTATTGCCAACTATTCTCTTACGGGTGATGTCACCCGCCTAGAAGTATGCCTCTGACAGCGCTGTGCTCAGTAAACTCGGTAGCGCGTTCTGTAAATGCTTCATGCTGTAGTGAGTTCATGTAGGTAGGCGTAGGTTCGATTCTTGGCCCTTCTGTGTGTGTGTGTGTGTGTTTCCAGCTGCCTCTGCAAATGAACAAGCTTTTAGACGGCCATAACACATACCTTGGCTATTGCCAGCTATTCTCTTACGGTGATGTCACCCACCTAGAAGTATGCCTCTGACAGCTTGTGCTCAGTAAACTTCGGTAGCGCGTTCTGTAAATGCTTCATGCTGTAGTGAGTTCATGTAGGTAGGCGAGGTTTGACTCTCGGCCCTCTGTGTGTGTGTGTGTGTTTCCAGCTGCCTCTGCAGATGAACAAGCTTTTAGACGCTTCGCAACACATACCTTGGCTATTGGCAGCTATTCTCTTACGGGTGATGTCACCCGCCTAGAAGTATGCCTCTGACAGCACTGTGCTCAGTAATCTCAGTAGCTCGTTCTGTAAATGCGTCATGCTGTAGTGAGTTCATGTAGATAGGTGTAGGTTCGACTCCCAGCCCTTCCCTGTGTGTGTGTGTGTGTGTGTTTCCAGCTGCCTCTGCAGATGAACATGCTTTTAGACGCTTCGCAACACATACCTTGGCTATTGCCAGCTCTTCTCTTATGGGTGATGTCACCCGCCTAGAAGTATGCCTCTGACAGCGCTGTGCTCAGTAAACTCGGTAGCGCGTTCTGTAAATGCTTCATGCTGTAGTGAGTTCATGTAGGTCGGCGTAGGTTCGACTCTTGGCCCCTGTGTGTGTGTTTGTGTGTGTGTGTGTGTGTTTCCAGCTGCCTCTGCAGATGAACAAGCTTTTAGACGCTTCGCAACACATACCTTGTCTATTGCCAGCTATTCTCTTACGGGTGATGTCACCCGCCTAGAAGTATGCCTCTGACAGCGCTGTGCTCAGTAATCTTGGTAGCACATTCTGTAAATGCGTCATGCTGTAGTGAGTTCATGTAGATAGGCGTAGGTTCGACTTACGGCCCTTCCCTGTGTGTGTGTGTTTCCAGCTGCCTCTGCAGATGAACATGCTTTTAGATGCTTCGCAACACATACCTTGGCTATTGCCAGCTATTCTCTTACGGGTGATGTCACCCACCTAGAAGTATGCCTCTGACAGCGCTGTGCTAAGTAATCTCGGTAGCACGTTCTGTAAATGCGTCATGCTGTAGTGAGTTCATGTAGATAGGCGTAGGTTCGACTCCCGGCCCTTCCCTGTGTGTGTGTGTTTCCAGCTGCCTCTGCAGATGAACATGCTTTTAGACGCTTCGCAACACATACCTTGGCTATTGCCAGCTATTCTCTTACGGGTGATGTCACCCACCTAGAAGTATGCCTCTGACAGCACTGTGCTCAGTAAACTCGGTAGCGCGTTCTGTAAATGCTTCATGCTGTAGTGAGTTCATGTAGGTAGGCGTAGGTTCGACTCTCGGCCCCTGTGTGTGTGTGTGTGTTTCCAGCTGCCTCTGCAGATGAACAAGCTTTTAGACGCTTCGCAACACATACCTTGGCTATTGCCAGCTATTCTCTTACGGGTGATGTCACCCGCCTAGAAGTATGCCTCTGACAGCGCTGTGCTCAGTAATCTCGGTAGCGTTCTGTAAATGCGTCATGCTGTAGTGAGTTCATGTAGATAGGCGTAGGTTCGACTCCCGGCCCTTCCCTGTGTGTGTGTGTTTCCAGCTGCCTCTGCAGATGAACATGCTTTTAGACGCTTTGCAACACATACCTTGGCTATTGCCAGCTATTCTCTTACTGGTGATGTCACCCGCCTAGAAGTATGCCTCTGACAGCGCTGTGCTCAGTAAACTCGGTAGCGCGTTCTGTAAATGCTTTATGCTGTAGTGAGTCCATGTAGGTAGGTGTAGGTTCGACTCATGGCCCCTCTGTGTGTGTGTGTGTGTGTGTGTGTTTCCGGCTGCCTCTGCAGATGAACAAGCTTTTAGATGCTTCGCAACACATACCTTGGCTATTGCCAGCTATTCTCTTACGGGTGATGTCACCCGCCTAGAAGTATGCCTCTGACAGCGCTGTGCTCAGTAATCTCGGTAGCGCGTACTGTAAATGCGTCATGCTGTACTGAGTTCATGTAGATAGGTGTAGGTTCGACTCCCGGCCCTTCCCTGTGTGTGTGTGTATGTGTGTGTGTTTCCAGCTGCCTCTGCAGATGAACATGCTTTTAGACGCTTCGCAACATACCTTGGCTATTGCCAGCTATTCTCTTACGGGTGATGTCACCCGCCTAGAAGTATGCCTCTGACAGCGCTGTGCTCAGTAATCTCGGTAGCGCGTTCTGTAAATGCGTCACGCTGTAGTGAGTTCATGTAGATAGGCGTAGGTTCGACTCCCGGCCCTTCCCTGTGTGTGTGTGTTTGTATCCAGCTGCCTCTGCAGATGATCAGGCGTTAGGCGCCGCAACACAAACCTTGGCTATCAGCGGCCATTCCTTTACGGATGTTGTCACCCACCTGTACATGTGCCTCTGATGGTGGTGTGCTCGGTGGTCCACGTAGCGCATTCCATACCTGTGTCGTACGTTTGTGTGTTTGGGTATGTGGGGGTGTGGTCAATCACCATGCCTGCCACATGTGTGTGTGTGTCCATGCTCCCAGCTGCATGGGTTCATACAGTATTGCCTTGTGGTTTACGCAGAACACTCATATCCTGCCGCCATCCCTGTGTTTGTGGATGGTGGTACGCAGCTCGTGTACTGCTTGTGTGCCTGTTGTGGTCGGCGACCGCCGTAGCGTGTTCTCCACGTGCACCATGCTATGGTGTGGTGGGGTGATGCTGTGTACATTACACTCGTGGGCCTGCCACTTGTGTCCGTCTGTATCTCTGTCATTGTATATCTACGTACCTATGTTGTGCCCGTACTGCTGCTCTAGCATGGATGGCTGTCTTTCCCATGTATTGCATATTTGCACGGCTGACACATATAACTGTGGTACGTTGCATATCCACTCATTGTCCATGCACTGTCCGTATTCCAGAACACCGTAATGACATCTGCTGGATATCGTGGCAGACAGCTATCCTTGCTGACCTGACAGTGTACCTGTACACGCCATACACCTTGTGTGTACTTGCCTAGTTATGGTGTGTGTATGTCTACCTGTGCTGTATGCATGGCCATGTGTATGTCCCGCTACAGCCATCTGTGCAGGTGTCGCCACTATGGGTAATCCTTGTGGACCGCTGTTTCATGTGCACGTCTGCACATACCTGCAGACTGTACTACCCCTCTCTGGCGGACTTAGATCGACTGCTGCCCTAGGCTGTAGGGCTCCATGGCGCCCACCACCACAGCACATGGTGCCCCCATCTTGGTATACCTACATGACACACCTACTAGACAGGTGGCCCTACTAGTGCGGCACCCTGGGCAGCCGCAGGATTGCCGTATGCCTACGGCCGGATATGGGCACATCACAAGGCATACGTCTACATTCGGTGTTTTACGACATCCAGGTTATAATACCAGAGGGGGGACCTCATCAGCTATGCTATAGAATGCGGATCTAGTTGGATTAGTAGGTGGAGGGTTGGCCACACACCAGGGCTGACCGATGGAACACTGATGAGGCCTCTTTTGAGAGGCAGGTGGAGCAAGCCCCCATAACGGGAATGTAGTTTAGGTACAGATGTAGGGTTAGCACACATTTGTCCACTCTTTCAGTTCTGTACCGCTGTATTACAGTGATATGCTATGCATATCTTCCATATACATTGTTAAATCTTTGATTGATGAGTATTCGGCATAGTACAATATCATATGATACATGTGTTAATAGGATGCCTTCTGAGATGTTAACATATGTGTGTGTGGTTAACATTGCGTCTGTGCTTTCTATGCTGTGGTTACATGTTCATTGTTTGCACAGAAAGTAACACATGGAAGTGTAAGGGGGATATATAAAGCCTGGATGCCTCTATGTTATGTGTAAGTCTCACGGAGCCTACGGGTGATAGCGCTTACATGTCTATGGAGTAACCTTTGGATACCACATGTGACCTGTCATGGACGAAATGTCTGTGTTGACTGTTTCATCTACCTATGTGTGTCTTGGTTTGTGTGCCATAAGGTGCCAGCGGGTCTTTGATGTTGATTAGGTGTATTCCATGGTCAATTGACATTAATCCTATTAATTCACTGAAGGATGTTCTTCATTGGTGGGAACGCCATAGTTTGACCATCGTATGGCTTTCCTAGCTGACATTGATATTGTGCCATTGGTATGTGTTCCACAGGTCACCCATTTGTTCCGCGGTATGGGAGCGTGTGATCCCCATTTCGGTGCTGGCAGATTGAGTGCTGTGTATGCCGGTATTCGCACAGCGGTCTGGCTTTGTATGGGGAGTGTCTACTGTTGTCCCTATCTGTATTTCCTGTGTTATGCCTCACTGCAGCTGTGTGGTTACACCAGGTTCGCGGTTATGGGTGCCATCTTGGTCCTACGCTTGTCCATCCCTAGCGATTGTCTACTGGACACTGGTATGGAGCAGTACTCATTTCACACCTGCATTTAGCATCAGCCGGTGGATGCTTTGCACTATCAGTGGGGAGTAAGGCACGTGCTACTCCCACATCCCTCCCACGTGCGGGACAACGTATTATCTGGCAAGCAACACCGAGGCCCGTTGCTGGATACCCAGGATCCCATGGCTGCAACCCTCGACGGTACCCATTACACATCCGGCATGTGTGCGGGAATGGGATGTGGACGCACCTCTATGGACTCTACAATCTGGGAATATCTGTACATATGTCCTGCATTCCGTGGACAGTTGTCGTCAACCCTGAACACGCTGGGGGTGCATATGTCTGGCTGTACCGTAGTCACGGCTGTCAGTTCTTTCGGGTCTCTCGATCGTAGCTGGTTGACATTGCGTATGGATGAATCTCTGGGGTCCTACTATGAACACCATTGTGCATATGTACAGTGTAGGCCTTGTCGGACTGTGTCCATCTGGCTAGTGGGTTTGACTGCTGCTGTATGTTCCCCAATCGCGGATGTCTGCTTGTTACCCATATTATGTAGTGCTACGTTAACCAGGGTATTCTAAACTGAAACTGGATGGTGTAAATCCAGTGATGCAGGCTAGGAGATGCTTTAAGTAATCCTCAAATGTCCATTTAGGATATGTAGGCCACTGTATTGTCAAACTGACACAACCAAAACATGTTGATCATATTAATTCATTGACGGATGTTCTTTATAAGCGTGAACGCCATAGTTTCAGGATCCTATGACTTTCCTACTTGACGTTGTTGGTGTGCCATTAGTATGTGTTCCGCAGGTCGCCCATTTGTTCCGCGGTATGGAAGCGAGTGATCCCCATTCTTTTTCTGGTAGATTGAGTGCTGTGTACGCCGGTATTCGCACGGCGGTCTGACTTTGTATGTGGAGTCTCTACTGTAGTCCCTATCTGTATTCCCTGTGTTTTGCCTTACTACAGCTGTGTGATTCCACCAGGTTTGCAGTTATGGGTGCCATCTTGGCCGTACATTTGTCCATCCATGGGAACTGCCTAATGGACACTGGTATAGGGCTGTACACATTTCACAGCTGCATTTAGCATTCTCCGGTGGATGATTTGCATTATTAGTGCGGAGTAACGCATATGCCATACCCACATCCCTCACACGGGGCGGGACAACGGATCATCTGCCAATCAACACCGAGACCCATTTCTGCATACCCACGATCCCATGGCTGCAGCCCTCGACGGTACCCATTATACATTCTTCATGTGTGCGGGACTGAGATGTGGACGCACATCTATGGACACGGCCATATGGGTATTTCTGCCCATATGTTCTGCATTTCATGGACACCTGTCATCAACCTTAAACAAACTGGTGGTGCATATGTATAACAGTGCCGTAGTCATGGCTGTTACACCTTCAGCACCGCTTCCTCCATCACGTTTATCTTGCTTAGGGCTAAATTTTTGGGTCCTACAATGGACACCAATGTGCATATGTAAAGTGTAAAACCTGTTGGACTGTGTCCATCTGGCCAGTGGGTTTGACTGCTGCTGCTGTATGTTCCCCAATCGCGGATGTGTGTTTGACTACACATATTATGTAGTGCTACGACATCCAGGTCTTTCAAACCTGACACCGAATGGTGTACATCCAAAGATGCAGGTTAGCAACTGCTTTACATAATCCTCTGAGGTCACAATACTAAATATCTGCCACTGTATTGTCAGAATAACACCACCATGACATGTGGATCCTATTAATTCATTGAAGGATGTTCTTTATATGTGGGTACGCCATAGCTTGACCATCCCATAACCTTCCTAGTTGACGTTGGTGGTGTGCCATTACTATGTGTTCCTCAGATCGCCCATTTGTTCCGCAGTATGTAAGCGAGTGAACCCCATTTTCTTGCTGGCAGATTGAGTGCTGTCTACGCCGGTATTCGCACGCCGGTCTGGCTTTGTATGGGGGGTGTGTACTGTGGTCCCTATCTGTATTTTCTGTGTTATGCCTTACTGCAGCTGTGGAATTACACTGGGTTTGCAGTTATGGGTGACCATCTTGGTTGTACGTTTGTCCGTCCATGGGAAATGCCTACTGGACACTGGTATAGGGCTGTACACATTTCACAGCTGCAGTTAGCATTCTCCGGTGGATGATTTGCATTATTAGTGGGGAGTAACGCATGTGCTATACCCACATACCTCCCATGGGGCGGTACGATGGATTATCTGCCAATCAACACCGAGCCCCATATCTGCATACCCACAATCCCATGTCTGCAACCCTCGACGGTACCCATTGCACATCCTTCATGTGTGCGGGAATGGGATGTGGATGCACGTCTATGGACTTGGCAACCTGGGGAGTCCTATTCATATGTCCTGCATTTCATGGACACTTGTCATCAACCTTGAACACGCTGGTGGTGCACATATCTAGCTGTGCCGTAGTCACGGCTATCAGTTCTTCTGGGTCTCGAGATCGCTGCCTGTTCACATTGCATACGGATAAATTTTTGGTCCTACAATGGACACCAATGTGCATATGTAAAGTGTAGAACTTATTGGACTGTGTCCATCTGGCCAGTGGGTTTGACTGCTGCTGTATGTTCAGCAATCACGGATGTCTGTTTGAGTACCCATATTATGTAGTGCTACGTAAACCGGGCTTTCCGCCACTGAACCCAAATGGTGTAATTCCAATGATGCAGGCTAACAATTGCTTTAACTAATCCGCAGATATCCCATTGGGACATTCCCGCCTCTGTATTGTCAAATTAACACGAACAAAACATGTAGATCCTATTACTTCATTGAAGGATGTTCTTTATATGTGTGTACGCCATAGCTTAAACATCCTATAACCTTTCTAGTTGACGTTGTTGGTGTGCCATTAGTATGTGTTCCGCAGGTCGCCCATTTGTTCCGCGGTATGGAAGTGAGTGATCACCATTCTCTTGCTGGCAGATTGAGTGCTGTGTACGCCGGTATTCGCACGGCGGTCTGACTTTGTATGTGGAGTCTCTACTGTAGTCCCTATCTGTATTCCCTGTGTTTTGCCTTACTACAGCTGTGTGATTCCACCAGGTTTGCAGTTATGGGTGCCATCTTGGCCGTACGTTTGTCCATCCATGGGAACTGCCTAATGGACACTGGTATAGGGCTGTACACATTTCACAGCTGCATTTAGCATTCTCCAGTGGATGATTTGCATTATTAGTGTGGAGTAACGCATATGCCATACCCACATCCCTCACACGGGGCGGAACAACGGATCATCTGCCAATCAACTCCGACACCCATTTCTGCATACCCACGATGCCATGGCTGCAACCCTCGACAGTACCCATTGCAAATCCTCTATGTGTGCAGGAATGGGATGTGGACGCACATCTATGGACTCGACAATCTGGGGATTTCTGTGCATATGTCCTGCATTTCATGGACAGTTGTCATCAACCTTGAACACGCTGGTGGTGCATATATGTAGCTGTTCTGTAGTCACGGCTGTCACTTCTTCTGGGTCTCCCGATCACAGCCGGTTGACATTGCGTACGGATACATTTTTGGGTCCTACAATGGACACAAATGTGCATATGTAAAATGTAGAACATGTTGGACTGTGTCCATCTGGCCAGTGGTTGTGACCGCTGCTGTATGTTCCCCAATCGCGGATGTGTGTTTGACTACACATATTATGTTGTGCTATGAAACCCATGTTCTACTACGATTAACCCAAATGGTATTAATGTAATGCTGCAGGTTGGCAACTGCTTTAAGTAATCCTCAGAAGGCCCAGTAGGACATATACGCCACTGTATTGTCAATATAACACAGCCAGAACATGTGGACCCTATTGATTCATTGAAGGATGTTCTTTATAAGCGGGAACGCCAGTGTTTAAACATCCTATGACCTTCCTAGTTGACGTTGTTGGTGTGCCATTGGTATGTGTTCCACTGGTCGCCCATTTGTTCCGCAGTATGGCAGCGAGTAATCCCCATGTTGTTGCTGGCAGATCGAGTGCTGTGTACGCGGTATTCGCATCGGCAGTCTGGATTTCTATGGGAGTGTCTACTGTAGTTTCCATCTGCATTTCCTGTGTTATGCCTTACTGCAGCTGTGTAATTCCACCGGGCTTGCAGGTATGGGTGCCATCCTGGTCGTAGGCCTGTCCATCCATGGGGATTGCCTACTGGACACTGTTATGGCCTATACACATTCCACACCTGCATTTAGCATTATCCGTGGATGCTTTGCATTATTAGTGGGGAGTAGGTCATGTGCTACATCCACATCCTCCCACGGGCGGGACAATGGATTATCTGCCAAACAACACCGAGCCCCATTTCTGCATACCCAAGATCCCATGGCTGCAACCCTCGACAGTACCCATTACACATCCTTCATGTGTGCGGGACTGGGATGTGGACGCATTATGTATGGACACGTCGATCTGGGGATTTCTGTTCATATGTCCTGCATTTCATGGACACCTGTCATCAACCTTAAACACGATGGTGGTGCATATGTGTAACTGTATGTAGTCATGGCTATCGCATCATCTGGTGGTCGGAAACGGCTGGATGGAGTTCTGTTAGAAGGTATTTTTGGGTCCTTCAATGGACACCAATGTGCATATGTAAAGTTAGATGTTGCTGGACTGTGTCCAACTGGCCAGTGGTTTTGACTGCTGCTGTATGTTCCCCAATCGCGGATGTCTGTTTGACTACCCATTCTACGTGGTGCTACGTAACCAGGTGATTTAGAACTGTGAACAAATGGTGTATATCCAAAGATGCAGGTTAGCAACTGCTTTGAATAAACCTCAGACGTCCCAATAGGACATATCCGTCACTGTATTTTCAACATAACACCACGGAACATGTTGACCCCTATGTATTCATTGAAGCATGTTTTCTTTATAGGTGGGAACGCCATAGTTTACATATCCGAGTTGGCGTTGTTGGTGTGCCATTAGTATGTGTTCCACAGGTCGCCCATCTGTTCCGCAATATGGTAGCGAGTGCTCCCCATTTTGTTGCTGGCAGATTGAGTGCTGTGTATGCCGGTGTTACGCGGGCGGTCCAACTTTGTATGGGGAATGTCAACTGTAGTCCCTATGTGTATTTCCTGTGTTATGCCTTACCGGCTGTGTGTAATTCCACCGGTTTGCAGTTATGGGTGCCATCTTGGTCGTACGCTTGTCCATCCATGAGAATTGCCTACTGGACACTGGTATAGGGCTGTACACATTTCACACCTGCATTTAGCATTCTCCGGTGGATGCTTTGCATTATTAGTGGGGAGTAAGGCAGGTGCTACGCCCGCATCCCTCCCACGGGGCAGGACAAAGGATTACCTGCCAAACGACACTGAGCCCTGTTTCTACATACCCAGGATCCCTTGACTGCAACAGTCGACAGTACCCATTACACATCCTTCATGCTTGCGGGACTGTGATGTGGACGCACTTCTATGGACTCGGAACTTTGGGGATTTCTGTGCATATGTGCTGCATTTCATGGACAGCTATCATCAACATTGAACACGCTTGCGGTGCATATGTCTAGCTGTGACGTGGTCACGACTATTGGTTCACGTGGGTGACGATGAAGGCTGGCACGCATTCCATACGGGAAAATTTTTGGGTCCTACAATGGACACCAATGTGCATATGTAAAGTGTAGAGCTTGTCGGACTGTGTCCGTGTGGCCAGTGGGTTTGACTGCTGCTGTGTGTTCACCAATCGCGGATGTCTGCTTGACTACCCATAGTGTGTAGTGCTACGGAAACCATGTTTCCGAGACCGGAACCAAATGGTGTACATCCAATGTTGCAGGTTAACAACCACTTTAATTAATCCCAAGAGGTCCCGGTTGGGAAGTATCGCCACTTTATTGTCGGAACGACACCTCCAGACTAGGTAAATCACGGGCACTTTGGCACGGTCTTAACGGCCATTTGCAAATGTAATTAGCAGACACGTGTCAATACATGTATAATAATACATATTGTCATGCCGGGTTAATGTATGTTATTTGGACAATGGCTTCTGCTATTGACATCCGTTGCTGTGGGTGTTGCCGGTTACCATACACATGGCTTTCTCAAAGGCCGAATTCACAATTCTGAACACTACTGTGGTCTCCTTTAAGGACCCTGAGCCAGTGGTCAACAGTACTGCAGCCACTGCATCACTTACATATGGCGTCTGCCGGTACCTACAGGACTGCATGGATCAGGCATTCCCTTACCCAACTGTGGTTCATTGTACCAATGCCAAGCATCCAGTGTGGTGTACCCCAGCCATACACAAGCTGTACAACGAGAGGAGGTGGCTACTACAAGGCAGAGCAGACACCTTGTGAGGTATGACACCCTTGGTCATTATATGTGCAGAGCTACAGGCTGTCATGACATGGTCCGGGGCATGTTCCACAGATATATCTCCATGGACCTGGCTGACAATCATACAGCCTTCATTTGCTATGCTGGACACCTGGGAAGTCACTCCCACATATGCTCTGACTGGGTTCATGATGATGTGGAGTTTACTCAACATACACACATTGCCAACATACGGGCTGACAGGTTTGGTGAAGACATCTCCACACCCTCCCCCCCACATGAAGAGATGTCTGTACTGGCGGTTTGTGGTCCCCGAATGTTCTGTGACGCACGGGTGGAACATGCTCTCTCCAGGGTAGTGAACATAGCATCCATGGGACCAGCTGGTGACCCGACTGTGTACTCCACGATCTCATTGAGGAATTAGACCCACAGTTAGGACAGCTGTTTATTTCTAGCCTCACCTCGGGTAACGTACCCGGGTTGTGTCGCACGGCGACTGTAGTCCCACGTCACAGGGCCAATGCCTCCACTGACCCTGGTTATTACTGTCCCATTACCATGAGGAGACCTATCTGCAAAGACATGGGAAGGGATCATACTGCGGCTCGTAGATGAAGGCATAGGGGACCTGCATACTTTGCATCCAACCCGGTTTGGCTTGGTCAGGGGTGGTTCATGCGTTTAAAGCATGGTTGATGTTTTCGGGACAGTCACCGAGGCCATTGATGGGGGTCTTGCAGTCCATACAGCCTACCTCGACCTGGCAAAGGCCTTCAACACAATACCCCCCTTGGGTATCATTGATAAACCCATCGGCTTGGATGTGAACACGTACATCGCAGGATGGGTTGTAAACTGGCTATGTGACACGGCCCACGCGGTCATAGTTGCTGGCAGCATGTCGGACCTACTGCCTGTCGCAGGCGGTGTCCCACGGGGCTCTGCCCTGGGTCCACTCCTCTTCTACATCTACATTTCCACAGTACAGGCACACACAGGGTGTTATGGGCGACATTGTTTGTAGATGACTGCGAACCGGGTGCCATAGTGGGACGGACATCTGACACAGATATCCTTCAAAGGGGCCTCCCAGATATGCATATCTGCTGTCAGGGACATGGCCTACAGCTAAATGCAAGGTAATGCAAAATCATACCCGTCGAGGAGAACGAGGTCACCCCTGTCTGGCATATGGGTGGCAGTCCACTGAGCGCGGGGGTAATTACCAGGGATCAGGGGACACAGGTTGTCGGTTACCATTTGTTCAACACACACGTTGCTATCGTGGTTCGGTAGGACTTCTACATTGCCCACCTGTTTGTGCAGGGATTCACATCTAGATCAGGGTAGGTCATTGTCTCCTTGTACTCATTACATGTTGCACCTATGATTGAGTACATTGCCCCATTCGGAGAGTATCTGACCCGACACCTACAGCAGCTGGGAAGGCCTCATAGGTTAATTGTCATACAGATGCAGGGTGTCAGGGATTTGTGTAATGCTGCCCCACTGTTAGGACCCCTGCTCCATTCGGTCACATACCTCTCTTTCGGTGTTGACCTGTGCCTGACATACGAGGCCATGTCGACCCATATGTCATGTCTATGCTTCACCTACTGTATCTGCATCCCTCAGAACCACAAGGACAGGTGATGTGAACCTTGACGCTGTCATTAATAGGATGTGTTGGAGTGACACATACGCCACCCAGACACTCACTATGCTGTGGATCTACATCACAGTACATGTGAGGCAGAGATCCTTGCTAGCCTTGTTCGAGGGGGATCTTGTCCGTTGGATGGGGGATTGCAGATATACCCCAGGGATTACATCATTATCACTGCTTGACAGAGGTACGGCAATATCATAGGCAATTTATCTCCGGACCGGAAGGTTGGCAAAGGAATCCTAACTATGGACTAGGGTTATGGCTGACCTTGGGTAGATAGCCTACCCTGTACCTATGGACCTATGAACCTATGTTCATAGTTTGTCCCATTTACACTTGTCTATCCCCTATCCTCTTTCTCATGTGTATATTTCTGTGGCACGTGATTGTCCTCTGTATTACCTGCAGGTATGCTGTCTACAGTGCACATACATCACGGTTGATTACAGTGTATCTGTGTCCCTACCACTGTGATACTGAGGACTACCACACATCCTTCACAACATTACATGCATATGTCCATTCTATTATTCTTTGGCCTATGGGGGGATGTAAGGCAATGGTTACACGTGTCCCTGTTTGTGCACGCTTCATGGTGGTCTTTGACCAGCCTCCGTTGCGGTCGTGGGATGGACGGTAGTGTTGCTGTGTGTTTGGCATGTGTTTTCATTGCCGGTACATCTGTGGGAGGTGTGGTTGGCACATGTTCCTCTTTGCAGGGAGCCCCATCCTGGGGTTTTGTGTCATGCATCTACACTTGGCACGTGCTATATGTCCTGTGCTATTCCCTCAGTCGTGTATGCCTTCATGCATTACTACTGCGTGTTACTGGCTGTTTGTATGTGGTACACATGGCGATTGTGGTGGTTGGCTTGGCCTATTCCCATGCTAGGACATACACATCTGTCAATTAAGTTGTTAAAATCAGACTGTAACACTCATTAGGCTTTTCAAAATGACAGTCAATAACACAGGAAGCTCAGTTTCACAACATTTTAATAGTGTACACCAGGAGGCAAATAACTATGCAGTACAAGTATAGAGTTTTGTCTGACTCTATACAGGAAGCAGCTCTATGTGTATTGTGTTTACAATCAGCTTTTGCCCACCTTAATGACGTGGTCAGTCACAGGGCATTTACATCACTATAGTCCACAATATTCTATTCATACGACGGTGCTAAGGTAATGCTTATTAAATGTTTTCCCATGAGAATATCACAGCCTTGCAAGGCACCTAGTCAATTAGAATGTCCTTCTGTAAATGTTGCTCTGTCAAGGTTCCAAGCCTGTTCGGATACAATAGTCAGTTCATTTCCTACTAGGTTCCTTTGTCTCTCTGGTGAGCAGCTGTACTCTATCTTCGATAGAGCTCACAAGGCCATCCTCCTCAGTGGAAGGAAGAAAGATATACATGTACATACATTTATTATTCTCTAACCCAGTGGATAATTAATGCTGAATGACATACGCCTGCTGAACTGGTTACTGCCAGGGTCAGAGTTCAATCACACTGCAGCTACGCTTCAGGCAATTACATGCATGATAAGTTCTACTGCCATATTGTAAAATAGAATAAAATGCATTATACACTATTTGCTTCTAAACTAGCACGTCATATATGTTTAGATATATATTTTTCTAACATTCTCCCTCCTTTTAATGCTTTTATTCTATCCAGAAACATATACAACATTATTTCATTCCTAGCCTCTTCCTCTCTGGAACTTTTAACTAGGCAAGTCATTTGTTTTACATTTCAGAAAGAATTTCATTTGGTATTAACAAATTCCACTCCAGGTCTTGATACATAGTCTCGGTTACAGATACGTCAACAGAGTCCCTAACTAATCCTTTCATACAAGGTATCCCGCAACAGACACATGCTCCCAATATGAGCAAAACAACACAAATGGCAATCAAGATATTCATTATGAGTGAACCCCATCCACCAAATGGTTTCTGGAAATAGTTAATCAGTGGGTTTGGGCCTGGTTCCGCCATGGCTGATACCTGCTGTATTACCTCTAGGTGGTCGTTGATATCGTGCTTATTATGTGGTATATACACACAGCAGTCTTCTTTGATAAGCGCCAAGACGCATTCACCTCTCGCCAGGGTGCAGTCAAGAGCCATTACATTTTGTAGCACAACAGTTCTCATTGCATTCAGTTCATCAGTCACAAGTTCGAGAGCGGAAAAGTCACATTGCTCATTACTTGGAGAGGTTTTGACAACTTCCTCAGTTCCCTGATTGATTTCACTGCTCCATAAGCTGGGATTATTCCAGCCCAGGATATAACACTGTCACTCAAGTCCATAGGAGTCAATTTTCCTTTATCTCTTACAGAAGAATGATCTTTCCAAACAGCTTCGATTTCACCCACTGGATTAGTAGGTTTCTTGACTGAGTTCCCAGTTCTTCGAGCTATATCTCTTACATTTGATCGCACCCAGAGGCAATTCTGCAGTATGTCATATGGCTGGAACCAGATAACCCAAAAAACAACTGCCGGACCAATTCTCAGGTAACCATTGATATGCTTTTTTCCCCACAAACAAAATAACAATATTCTACTTTACTACTGATGCGGGTTAACTCTGCATGTAACATTTTCCTGTCTATAACAGACAACTGTTTATACAATTCAGGATGTTTCTGCACATCTTTCCACGTTGTTCTCATTAAGCTTAAATACGAATCATAAATCGTGCTACAACTAGTACTGTGATCTTTGGCTTTTATATGACATTTGTAAGACACAGTTATGTTACAATTACTCCCACCAACTTGGACTGTATCATGTTTATAAAAACAAACAATTCCTTTTTGTGTAACAGGTAAGTACAGTGCCACTTTGTCCTGTGATCTCACAGAACCTGTATCAAAAGGTAGATATTCAAAAGTCTCAATTTATCCACAAGGGGACAGCAGACATCAAAAGTCCTCCATATGCTGTAGGTATGGCAGTACAAACCCAGCAATTTGAAATGTTCATAGTCTCTACATGCACACGCTTCATGGCTAGGTATGTGTTGAGGTTTGGATGCCAATCTGTGGCCAGTTCATCACGTTTCATTATTTGTATCTGTGTAGTTATATGCAGGAAAGATCCCAGCAAAAGAAAAGTCACCACAAACATGGTTAATAGGTGTATGATCAGTGGGACAGTAAACCAATGTCTTTGGGGTTGCTTTGTATTGTTATACACTCTGCCCCTGGTCATTCTGTCTCTGTGGTATATCGGCTACGACATGTAAATCAGACTGGATATTCTATACCGGTTTGCAAAGGGTCAGGTGAACCCAGGACGACCTCTCCGCAACCTTTACTGCAGTAGGCGTTGCCAACAGTACCTGGTACGGACCTTCCCACGTTGGACTCGTCCGGTTACTTGTTTGGATAACAGTCAACCACACCCAGGATCCTGGAGTCAGCTCTGCATCCGGCTTCGTTTGTTCTTTATCTGAAAAAGAGTTTAACTGCAAAACAGTGTTATTGGTTAACAATCCTCTCATGTAAATGGCTAATGAGCCATCGACCTCCAGCTCTGCAGGCATGAGAGCTTTCCACTTTGGCACATAATATGCCATTCCAAATACTACTTCAAAGGGGGTCAAACCCTTTACATTTGGAACTGTTGTCATGCTCAGCAATGCTAGAGGTAGACAGCAAATCCAATTCGTCTGGGTGTCACACATCAACCTCCTCAACTTATTTCTCGAAATCCCATTGTACCTTTCCACCAGTCATGCTGACTGTTGGTGGTACGTGCAATGATTATTCAAGGAAATCCCAAAGTATCCCCCAGGTTGCTGGATTGTCTGGTTCACAAAATGTGTTCTATTGTCACTGTAGCTTCTTTCCGGTATGCCAGATCTAAGGATACTTTATTTTACTGGGGCCTTTGCCGCTGTTGCTGCATCCGGATTCCTGGTTAGAAATGCTTCTACCCATTTTGAAAACATATCTATAATCACTAAACAGTATTTCTTCCCTTCACATTTATTCAGCTCTATAAACTCCATACAAATAGTATGGAACGGATATGGTGGTGTAGGGAAACTCCCTCGCTTCGGTTGGAATGCTCCCTGTGCATGATGTTTACTGCAAATATGACACGCTGCTCAAAATGTTTATATGTGGTTCCTAATTCCGTATGTTAGGAATATTCTGTTAACCAACTGTACCATCCCCCCTGTTGAGACATGGCTCTGCCCATGGCTCAACAAAGCCGCATATCTAAATAAATTAGACGTTAATATTGGCTTTCTCACTTTGGAGATGTACAGTCCGTCTTCAAGGATTGCTCCTCGTCTTACCCACGTCTGCTTTTCTGCTTTCGTAGTTGATGTTTGCATTGTTTCTAACATTTCTAAATCTAGAATCTCTGAGGATTGTCATTCCTCATTCAAACAGACAGTTTCTGAGTGTGAGGCTGCTTGTTTTGCAGCTGCATCAGCTCGTGCATTACCTTTCGTAATCTTATCCTGTTGCTTTGTATGAGCTGCACATCTACAATTAGCTACTTTAGTAGGTAACTGAATGGGATCTAATAAATTCAAGATCAATTGCGCATGATTAATCGGTTTACCAGTGGATGTTATCATTCCCCTATTCTTCCACTGCTGCGCATAAACATGCACTGTAGAGACAGCATACTGACTATCGGTATATATGTCCACACATCTGTTTTTCGCTAGAGTGCAAGCACGTGTTAAAGCTATCAATTCTGCTGCTTGAGCAGACAAGTTATGCTGCAGGGGTTGGGCTTCTACAATCTCAATATCAGTAACTACTGCATAACCTACTTGATTCTTTCCTGTAGGACCCTTTCTACATGATCCGTACACATAAACTGTCACCTCTGCATCATCTAAGGGTATATCAGTAATATCCTGTCTGGGTAAAGTTATTTGCTCCATTTCCTGTAGGCAACTGTGTGGTGTGCCATACACAGGTGTCGGACATGACGTTGATGGGTTTAATGTTGTACAACGTTCAATCACCATATGAGGTTGACTCAGGAGTATGGTCAAACAAGAAAGATGTCTAGCACGGGTCAGGAATGCTATTTTCTCTTGCAGCTAAATTATCGCAACTGCATGAGGCACTCTCACAGTGAGAGGGTGGAATAATACCATTGATGCGAAGCCTGTACTGCCATGGCTGCTGCAACAACTGCCTGTACACAATGTGGCAATGACCGTGCCACTGGGTCCAACTGCGATGAGTAGTAAGCTATGGGGCGTTGCTTACTTCCATGCTGTTGCGTCAAGACTGACGTCATATATCCCTGCTTACAATCTACAGTCTGAAAACATCTGTTATGATAATTCGGGAGACCTAAAACAGATGTTGAAGCTATCAATCGTTTTAGTCTGCAGAAAGCTGTTTCTGCTACTGGAATCCAGTGTAGTATATCTTGTGCTGCCATAGGTGTATTAAAGATTAAAGCAGACAATAGAGCCGATTCAAAAGCATAGTTTGGTAACCAGCTTCGCAAAAGTTAGTCGTCCCAGGAAGGACATCATTCCCTTCTTGGTAGTTGGCTTGGGTGCTTGTGAAATTGCTGCCTTCCTATCTTCATCTAATGTTCTACCCTCCTTGAATACCACATATCCCAGGTACTTGACCTGTATTCTCCGGAGTTGCAATTTATGCTTGTTTACTTTATGTCCCTGTTCTGCTAAATATTTCAATAATGCTATTGTATCTTCCCTACATTGCTGCTGGGTAGGGGCCGCAAGCAGGATGTCATCCACATAGTGTAGAACTTGACTGCCCCCGGGTGGAGTAAACCCCGGCAGGTTGCTAGCCATCTCCTGTGCGAATATTGTTGGACTTTCACAGTATCCCTGCGGTAGACGAGTATGGCTGTATCTGTTACCCTGAATGTAAATGCAAACCAATACGGACTATCTGGATGTATAGGTATTGAAAAGGAAGCATAGCTTATATCTACCACGGTAAGATACTTCTGTTGCGGGTTCATATCATTCAATATAGAGTGTGGGTCTGGCACCATCGGTACCCTAGGTATTATTGCATGATTTACAGCTTGTAAATCCTGTACCATCCGCCATTCCCCATTTGCTTTTCTAACAGGAGATAGAGGGGTATTGCATGGTGAATAGTGATTACTTTGTGGATGGGGAATTCCCTCTGTAACTTCCGGATATCTTCCGGTGTCCACGGTCTATACACTAGGGGAGTTGGGTCCTGGCCTTCCTGTCCTGCCTGAGGGTTTGGTACTTCAATTAATTGACAGATTTCCTCACTCTGTTCTAGTGACTCTCTTCTTAGTTGAGTGTCCCTGGATGTTTTACGTGTTCGGGATCTAGTTTCAATAGCTTCTCTAACAAATGGTTGTTGTGATACCTCTGTTGCAACAGGATAACGTGGGGGGGACTAGCCTGCCCTCCCGCTTTATATCCTGGATGTGGTATCGGAGGGGGTGGAGGGGGAGGGGCCGTCGCTACTACTGTATTATTATCTTCTTTGTCTACGTATGATGCTTTCGCATTTTTAGTCTTCTGTTCCCTTCGATTCACTACCTCAATCCACCTATGTGCTTGAGGGATACCCAAATGTCGCTGTTTTTTCACCTGAACATCTTAGGGTTGCCACCTTTTCAAATGCCCAAAGTGGGACATTTTTGGTAGGAACGTCAAATTTTGCAGGGCAAAACATACCCACGGCCAGTACAAAGGACAGAAATGTACTTTTTGCCAGAATAGAAACTTATTCTTGTAGCATTTGAGTTGCTTATTCTGTTTATTATAATATTTTGGTGTTTCAGATACAAAATAACTGTTTTATGCAACTATTAAAGAAAATATAGGAAATATTTTTGTCCTAAGATATCAGGACATTTGCCATTTGTTCAGTTTTTTTGCAGGACACAACTGCCCAAAGAGGGGCTGTCCCTCGCAAAGTGGGACAGGTGGTAACCCTAGAACATCTGCGTCACATTTTCAGTGATTCCAATGTTTCACTAATGATATTTTGTCTAATATACCATCAAAGTCATATTTATTACCCCATTTTGCAAAATATCTCACATTATCTGCTCTCTGCAATTGCATATACTTCGCATCATCCGTCAAAGGCGGATCTCACGATCTCTTAGTGCACTAATTTCCCATGTCTTCTAAACGACTGTTACATAACCCTTCTCTCGTACCACGTGGTATCTCCTTCCCTGTATCCACTGTAGTGTCTACAATGACTATTTACTCTACTCTGTGTTCCCCTGATCTATGTCCAAATGTAAAACTACTTGAATTGGTCTTCGACCTGCTATCACAACTGTTAACAAAAACACAATGTAGCCTGGTCCCTGATCTACAACAGACAAAGAGGCAAACTCTCCTTACCTGAGCCTCCCGTTTATGACTGCACGTTTTCTTCTTGGGATCCAGTTTTCCGCTTTTCAGCCACAGATCAGAAAGTGGACAGCCTCTTTACACACAACAATTCAGTCGGAGGTCATTTCACTCAAGAAGAACCATTTAGGCAACTTCTCCTGCGCAGATTTCTTACCACCCATGCACTCTGACCTGTAGCTTACCAAGGGAATTCTGGCTAAGAAGGACCACAATGTCAAATAAGTTGTTAAAACCAGACTGTAGAAATCAGTAGGCTTTTCTAAATGACAGTCAATAACACAGGAAGCTCAGGTTCACAACGTTTTAGTAGTGTACACCGGGAGGCAAAAAGCTATGCAGTACAAGTATAAGAGTTTTGTCTGACTCTATACAGGAAGCAATTTGTTTATATAGTGTTTACAATCAGCTTTTGCCCACCTTACTGACGTGGTCAGTCACAGGGCATTTCCATCACTATGGTCCGCAATATTCTATTCATACGAGGGTGCTGAGGTAATGCTTTTAAAATGTTTTCCCATGAGAATAACACAGCCTTGCAAGGCACCTGGTCAATTACAGTGTCCTTCTGTAATTGTTGCTCTTTCAAGGACCCTGGACTGTTCGGATACAATAGTCAGTTCATTTCTTAATATGCCCTTTGTCTCTCTGGTAAGGAGTTGTACTCTATCTTCGATAGAGCTCACAAGGCCATCCTCCTCAGTGGAAGGGAGGAAGATATACATGTACATACATTTATTTTTCTCTAACCCAGCAGATAATTAATGCTGAAAGACATAAGCCTGCTGAACTGGTTACTGCCAGGGTCAGAGTTCAATCACACTGCAGCTAAGCTTCAGCCAATTACATGCAAGATCATTTCTACTGCCATATTGTACAGTAGAATACAATGCATTATATACTATTTTGCTTTTAAACTGGCACTTCATATGTGTTTCTATATATATTTTTCTAACAACATCCATCCGCCATATGCATGTTATTCCGTCCTTTGCCTTGGCGTGGTGTTTGGCCGTCCGGCAACGCTACTCTCCACATGTGATGTCCCACCTTCCCCTTCTGTGCCTGTGGCACCCTGTTAGGACGTCCTGTTTGGTAGGCAGATGTTCCGCTATATGTGTTTGACATGTCTGCATAGCTAATCATCGGTACGGTGGTTGAACATCCCGACTTGTCCACATGTGTACAGTTATGTGCACCATGGTGTGTGCAAGCCTATGGTGTTTGGACGGGTCCATACCACATGCGGGATGTACACATTCTGCCGACACATTCACATGCAGCCATTTGCATATCTGTACCTGAGGTGGGTTGTTAACATGTGGGGTACATATTTGCCCGCGTGGCACTGCCTAAGACAATACTTCTTACCACATTTCAGGTATGCCCATTGTGTGTAGGTGTGTAGCTGCGCAAGGCTGCTAGCTGGGTTGGGTGCACGGTCGTACATGGGTGGGGGTTACATGCTATAATGGGGCTATTGTGTATTACATTTGCATGCATGGGTTCTGCTTCTGGATATTACGCTTAGACATACCGTCCCGTATGCGCGACGAAGCACGTTGTTGGGTGTGGTACATGTTGCTATGCACATGTTTGCCTGTGTTTAGGGTATCTTGGTTCCTTCTTGTTGTTATGTCGACACGGGCTACCCGGCTGTGTACTCTCACTACTGCTGGTGACCATTACGGTTGCCACTTTTTCCAATGCCCAAAGTGGGACATCTTTTGTGGAAACATCGGATTTTGCAGGACAACACATACCCACAGCAAGTAGAGATGACAGAACTTCACTTTTGACAAAATATACGCTTATTCTCATAGCATTTGGGTTGCTTATTCTGTTTCTTATGCCATGTATGTGTTTCATATACAAAATATATGTTTTATGCTACTATTAAAGGTATATTGAGGGAATATTTTTGTCCGGAAATCTCAGGTCATTTGCCATTTTTCGGTTTTTGGCGGGACACAACTGTCAAATGAAGGACTGTCCATAGCAAAGTGGGACAGTTGGTAACCCTGGAGACCATGCCCATGTCGCTACTCCTATGTCGGTGCAGCGCGCTGACATGCTGCCGCATTAACCTTCTCTGGGTATGCCCACTGACAGTGCATTGCGGGACGAACACGGTATTACGCGTATCCTTTGTTCCTTGGACGGGTACACTTAGGGCTTCGTGGGTTGTGTTTGCTTCTCCGTTTTGTTGGGACGGGTACTATGTTGCATACTCTGCGTGCGTTTCATTCTGCACAGGCCCTGGCTGGTGCCATTACTATTATGTGCGGCCTGTGGAAATCAGCACTTTAGGTTGCTCATCGCCTGCCGGCTTAGCCACGCCTCCGGACGCATCCTACTTGGGCTCGCTCACATAACCTATGCACGTGTCTGTGGCTGCGGCGCACACTCATTACTATGCATATGGCACTACTACGCCAACTATTCACTGCACCGCCGGCGCAGGCCTTACACCGGCCTTGCGCCGAGCTTCATGAATCCTGGGGATATACATTAAAAATTCTCTTCCAATTCCAGTTCTCTGTTAATTCCTACTACAGAGCATTCCACATACTTAAAACTTTCTTTACAGACATTCTCAACCCACCTTTTTCCATATGCACACACTTCTACTTACCAACAACTTAACCATCCATTCACACACAGATACGCATGCACATATGTGCAAAATTATATATATATATATATATATATATATATATATATATATATATATATACATATATATATATATATATATATATATATATATATATATATATATATATATATATATATATATATATATGGTTCCCCTTCATATGATCGAATTTATCTAAACTCAAAACCAAAATCTCGAATTTAGAGAAACTCGAACATATGAAAGGGAGAAAAAAAAAAACAAATTAACACCTTTCAAATGTTGTGCCCCCCACATCCCCCCTACTTAAATATACCTACTCCGACATTGCACTATAGTGAAGGAAAGGGAAATCTCCCATTCCACACTATACACATAAGCACAAAACGGAAGATTTTTTTCCATTCCTCCGCTATAGTGCGGTCCGGAACATTCACATTTAAACTGCTCGGGTACAGGGGGACCTGGCCCCCTGCAATAAGGTAAATTAACTTTTAATTTTTTTTTAAACCTAAGGCTCCCATTCCCAATTTCAAGTGAATGGAAGTTTGAGATTCTGGTCTCGTGATTATGAATTTCGAGCTTCCACCCATTCGATCTTGTGAAGGGGAACTAGATATATATATATATATATATATATATATGTATATATATATATATATATATATATATATATATATATATATATATATATAGAGGTCTACTTTTATTAGTCAAAGTTACGTTTCTTTGACTAGCAAAAGTACGACATGACTTTCACAAAAGTGCACTTAAATGAAAGTGCACTTTCATGAATTCCAGTTCAGCGAACTTGCAATAAAAAATAAAAAAGAACACTTTAAAGTCTGTTTTGCAGGGGGCCCCTACACTCCCCTGCAAGCCCCCCACACCACTGCTACATTGTATATACTAACTCCGAGATCGCACTATAGTGGGGAAACAAGTATATTCCCTTATCCCCACTGTAGTAAAATGCCCTTTAAAGTGTCCTTTTTTATTTTTATTGCCAGTTCACTGAACCGGAATTCGCGAAAGTGCACTTTCGTTGAAGTGCACTTTTACGAAAGTCAGGTCGTACTTTTCTTAGTCAAAGAAACGTAACTTAAACTAATAAAAGTAGACCCATACATATATATATATATATATATATATATATATATATATATATATATATATATATGTATATATATATATATATATATATATATATATATATATGTATGTATATATATATATATATATATATATATATATATATATATATATATATATATATATATATATATATATATATATATATATATATATATATATACATATATATATATATATATATATATATATATATATATATATGTTATATGTTATATTTATTGACTTTATTTATTGACATTTGATTATAAAGAAAGTCCGACTGGGTAGAAGCACATTTTCAGCAGAAGACGGGGAGAAAAGCTACAAATTATTACAAAACACTTTAAGAAGAATAATTTTACAATGTTCAAGAATAAAATAAAACATCTGTAGTTTTACATAATTATTACAAATTAGACATAATATAAAAACATCGGTTAGGAATCAATACAAGGCATATGACAATCATTTAATATTTAGAGAAATTTTACACAATTTATAGAAAAATTAAAGACAGGTTAGTCTAATACAAATATGAACTGCAATATGAAGTGAGGGATAAACAGGCTTATGGTATATTTAGAGAGAAATCAGGGAAGATAATTATATACCAGTAATGAAGTAAGTAAAGGAGGGAGAGTAAGGAAGTATAAGGAATGAAAAGGTACTTATTAACATTCAGGAAAATAGTTTATCCTGGTTTTGAGCAAGAACAGAGCCAGATTTTAGCTAGGAAGTCTTTCAGAGTGGTTTTGAAAGATAGGAGGAAAGGTATAGACCTGATGGTAAGGCATCCCAGGTCTTAGCAACCTTGTAGGAGTAATGACAATGCCCAGGAGATTTGCTAGGTTTATAGACAGACATTGAGTTTTTCGGCAATGGATCACAATGACTGACTGAGAACATAGTTGTGTAGAATATTTTTTAGTGCTGGACAAGCAGATGGATGCTGAATAGTTTTATAGGTGGTACGAAGTTGTGTATATGTCAGTTGATAAGACAGTTTTAACCAATAAAGGCTTTTCAGGCTATAAGAGGCTTTGTTAGTTTTATAGGTGGTACGAAGTTGTGTATATGTCAGTTGATAAGACAGTTTTAACCAATAAAGGCTTTTCAGAGCTATACAGTGGTAGGTTCTGAAAGAGGTACGTGCTGCAAATTTAGAGGCTTTGTTAAAGCATTGTTCAAGTTTCATTTTTTGTGAAGCCTGTAAGTTAGTAAGGATGGCAGTGCCATAAGAAGAATGGGGTGGAGATAATTAGTGACAAGTGTAGCTTTTGTTGTATCGTTGGGAAAATGTTGAGCACTGTAAAGTATCCCTAGTTTATGCTGATTTTTTCTTATGCAATTTTGTATATGCAGGTCAAATGTAAGCATATCATCCACTATCACCTTTAATAGCTTGCTATGAGAAGTGACTTCAGTGGCTGTATTATCAATAGAGTGGACTTTAAATTTTGTTTTTTCATGACAGAGGGATTTGTGGAACAATGTAGTAGTTTAGTCTTTTTTGGGTTGAGCATGAGTTGTGAGTTATGAAGCCATGTTTCAGTGGTTGTTAAAGCTTCCAGAGTAAATTTTTGGGAGGTCTACTATGGTGTCAGATGGGGTTCCTATCACGTAGTCGAAGTTTTACAAGTTCGAACCACATATGGTCGAGACCATAAGTTCGAATTTGTAAAATTTCGAGTATTTGAATGGAAATCTCCATAAGCAGAGGTTTCCATTCAGTTCAATGTGTCGCGATCTCAGAGTTGGTATATTTAAGTAGTGGGGGGAGTGGGGGGGTGCAGGGGGGCTTGCCCCTCTGCTTACAACAATTTATTTTGTTGTCAGTTGTTTTTTTTTTTTTTTTATGTAGTCGAGCTGTAACTTCGAATATAATGGTTCGACCATTAGGTGTCCAGAGTTATGTAACTTCAACTATGTGATATAGAGCCTGTCAGATGTGAAAATGAGAGTGAAAACATCTGTGTCTTGTATTAGGGTAGCCTGTTGTGTGGAAGTATAGTGGGTATTGGTGAAAAAGTTAAAAAAAGAGGGGGCCAAGGATAGAGCTTTGTGGTACACTGATGGTACTTGGACATATGGAGAGAGCGTGGAATGCCATTTTACTGACTGATACCTATTTGGTACCTTTTGAACCACAGAAGGGTGGGTGAACTAGTGAAGACATTTGAAGTATAAGTTTGCTGTGAGAAACTGTGTTGAAGGCTTTAGATAAGTTTAGAACTAACTAAGAGACCAGTTTCAATTATCTCTAGCTTTTTTGACAGTATCTATATAGGTTAGAAGGGCAGTGCTAGTACTATGGGAAGAACAGAAGCCATGTTGTGTAGGGGATAGGAATTCTTCCTGCAGGAGATAGTCTACCAATTGTTTTTGAATACATTTTTCAAGTATTTTGGTGAGGGGAGATAAGATTGCTATAAGTCTAAAGTTATTAATATCTGTTGAATTTCCTCCTTTGTGCATAGGGATAATGTATGACTTTTTCCACACAGAGGGAACATGGAATTCCTGGATGACCTATTTATAAGGATTGAGCAAAACAGACAATGCTACTGGCTGCTATTTTTAAGTAATTGCTGTCCATCAGCTGGAGAAGAGCATGGTTTAAGTTTGTTTAACTGTAGTTTTCTATAGGATATGGACAGAAGTTTAAAGGTGAAAGTGGATGTGGTGCTATGCAGCTGTTGGGAAGGGTTGGGATTAGATGTTGAGGAATCTTTGGTGCTATATATATAGATGCTATACTATCTATAAGAGTTGAACTGTATTGCAATTCTGAGTAGTGAGTTATCGGGAGAGGGGTTGAGGTTAAAGTTTTAGCTGGGATGTAAGATTTTTTTAATGGATACCCAAATGTTTTTAAGGTTGTGTTCAGCATTATTCTGAAAGTTGTTGTAGTAACCTTTTTTTGTCTTCATTTATTTGCTTTTTAGTAAGATTGTGAAGCAGTCTGAAGTTTTCACGATATTGACGTGTTTTATATTGTTGCCATTCTTTCCATGCTTTTTTTCTATCCGTCAGTAGCATTCTACTCTTTTTGAAGAGCCAAATTGTATTATTTGTTTTCAGTCTCCTCCTTCTAGGAGGTGCAAGGCTATTTGGGATATTTAGAAAAGTTGTATTGAATTCAATTACAGCATCATCTAAGGGGAGGATTTTTAGGACATTTTAGTTTATAGATGATAGTGTAGTAATGAACATTTCTGGGGTAGACTTGGAAAGGTTGCACGTTGTTTCATAAATATGCTGTTTAATGGCATGTGTGAGATCTCTAGTCAAATAGATTGGGAGAGGGTCACTGAAAGACAGTGACAACATTAATTGAGCTATTCCCATTGTTTAAAAAGTTAATCTTGGTACTTAAAGGTACATGTTACAAAAAAAGTACATAATCAAAAGCAAAAGCAAAATCATTTTCATTTTCATGGGAATAGCTCAATTAATTAATTACATAATTGAATTATTGGAATAGCATATATATATAATGGATGCATATTTCCCTGTTGTCTTGTCTTGATAAAGCCTGGGAGAGCCCAGGCGAAAGCGCTTGACTGGATTGTTTGTTTCCAAACTTTTTTACTTGTGAGCAGCTATTTTTGTGGATTTTACACTTTAAATAAAGAAACAAAGGTACTGGCAAGGTATCCTGGTCCTGGTGATTTCTTCGGTCGTGAGCTTTTGATTTTGTGTTGCATCTGTCCTTGGTTTTAAAGATTACATGAATAAATGGATAAAGGTAGATTGTTGTACGGTGTGGGTAAATAAGACATCCCCTGATAATAAGCCCTAATGCGTATATCTGTGGGAGAAAGAATAAAAGACCCGGTCATATTCGGGGAAATACGGTACATACATATATATATATATATATATATATATATATATATATACACACACACACACACACACACACACACACACACACACACACACACACACAGATACACACATATATCAGCACATACATCTACCTCACACACACATAAATACATACACCACAAAAGCACCTTTTTAGATATTCATATAACTACTTATAGTAAGTACTTTGGACTACTATCCATCTCTTCTGTACATGTTTTGTGTCTTCTCCATCATCTATGCACTACTCACTTTTTCACCCCATGCCCACAATCTCATACCATACAGTTTTCTGTACAGAACCTAACTATTCAGTACTACATTACCTGTTTATATACCCCCCCCTGCAAACATCTCCCCACCTTTTACCACACCGCTTCCTCTCCATTTCTCATAACACTGCTTTAACTAATATACCACACGGCCATTATCTTACCACACCTCCACCTTCTTCAACCCACCATTTAAACTTTCACTATCTCAACTCACAATGACATTAAGTCAATTGTTACTGCTTTGTACACTCACTACACTTGCTCACCTCACTATTCCCACATCACATCCCAACGTCATCACAACCAGATTTCTTTCTCTCCCTGCCTATCTCTGCTTCTCTGTAACAATATACATGTTCAGATCTGTTTTCTTATAGATATATTAAAGTTAAGAACAGCACATTTTCAGCAGTACTGAATGTCAGATATAAATATAAATGGTTCCATACCTCTACTCAGCCCACCTCCACTATGAAACTTAGTGTAGACATTCACCCTAACCACAGACCCACTCATCAACTACCCACCATGGCCAACCCATTACTTTCTAATGCTCCCAATATGATTTTTACATCAGGTAATACATTTTGCATATATGGTAGGAAAACCTTTCAAAGTGCAATATTAAGATATATGTAATTCTATTATTTTGACTGACTGTCATTACTGTAGCTATTTCAGTATTATTAGGGAAAACCTGTAAAATCTATAGTAAAGTACTAGTAATAATTTTAGTATGTCTGATCATTTTGTACTGCATTATATCAAAATGCATACATTTTGTTGTTTTACTCCTAATACATGCTCTTGTTCTATATTTAGAAGATTGGCATAGGTATCCCAGCTATATCTTCAACCATGCATAGTGTGTTGTTAAATTACAAACACTTACACATGTACTAGGATATGGATATTCATCCTAAAGTTGAAGGCTAGTAAAACGTGTGCTGTTCTTCATAATGTATTTTAGTAACTGAAGTTTAAGAATGGTGAATACAGTTCTTTGTATATTGCAAAGCTTTCCTTCTAGAAACTATTTCTCTGAAATAAAAGTGTCCAGGGTTTGCCTGATCTTAAAGCATAGACCCCCCTCCAGGTTTATTTTATAAAAACCTTGTTTCTGTAAGCATCTAGCATCTTCATCTGTTAACTGTTATAGTATATTAAATAACAATAAGCCAGCTAAATTTCAGTATCGTGTTACTGCAGAATTTGTACTGCTGCCACAAAAAAAAAAAAGTGCAGACTAGCATAGTGCTGCAATGATCCAGCTGAAAAACCTCCTGAAGTGGGGCAACAGTGTTACTCACTGCAATACCTTTCATACCTTCCCTTAGGTGGCATAAAATATACATCTTGGAACTCTCCTCATCGAGCCTGATTTGTTACAATTACTAACCTCTATCAAACAAAGAAAATGGTGTTGCTTATTGCATCTGTGGCATTAATTCTTCAATTATACGAAGCTGGTAATGCTATTCTTTTATAGCTTTAGTCAGGTTTTGAGAATATATGCAAATATGAATTGTATCTAGTTTGCAGAGACTAACCACAGAGATATTATGTTTGCTTTTTACTCTGTAAGCTCTACTTATTTCTGAAACACAATAATATGCTTCATCAGCTCAGTTTTTAACCATTTCTAGCTCACACTATACTAGAACTTTTCTTGGAGCATGCACATAAGGCTGTAACTTAAGTTATACCTTCATATGATAGATTATTTTTAATCAACCCAAGTCAGTAAATAAATCTTTGAACTTTTTAACTTTTTTAAGGAAATTATTTGACTTAACATTTTGAGATCAATTAAATGTTTTCGCTGTGCCAGTATTCTAGCAAGATTCTAGCAAGTCAAACAACTCCATCCTGGTAGTGCACCCAACATTTTAAAGACCTAGAACACAATCCTGTATTTTCAATTGTTATATACACCTACAGGTAGTATGGATTTGCAAAATAACTAGATTTTGTCATCAGATTTTTTCAGGTGTTCTGGGATGCTCTCATTCTAAATGTTTTGGATGTTTTAGCAGAAATGATGTTTGATCTAGTTCACTGTCTAAATTTTAAGTTCACATATTCTGTTTTTTTCTCTCAGAATTGCTAATTTACTATGTTGTCACAAGTTTATATTAGTTTTATGTTCGACCGAAATCACATGCATATTCTCAGTATAAATTATGTCCACATGTAGCACATTTTCTTGACTCTGCATTAATAAATCCAAAGTTTTCAACTGTAAATTAGTTTATTTTATTTTGTGCAATAGCAAAATAACTCCTGCAGCTTTGTCTGACTTAATTATTGGCTGGGTCTTTCTTTTTATCATGCTTAAAAACAAACTTGCTGTACAAGGCCTTGTGTGTATGCCATATTTATAGGTTCATAGGTTCATAGGTTCATACTAGGCTATCTGCCCGAGGGCATTTACAAGCCTAGCCCATAGTTTTGTGGCTTACGCCACCCCTTTAGTATGGGGAACTATACCCATTATTTTGCTATGCCTCTGTTGAGCAGTGACACTGAGGTAATCCCTGGGGTATATCTGCGATCTCCCATCCATTGGTCAAGATTTCTCTTGAACAAGGCCAGCAAGGTGTTCTGCCTCACATATACCAGGATTTAGTTTTGTTTCTTAATTAAGCCAGAAAATATCCATCACTAATTTTTAGTATGTTGGATTTGTTTTCAGTATTTTCAAATTGCATGCCACACTAGATGCATGCAGTTCTTCAGTGAGGATTTTTGATGACTCAACTGCATAGCGGGTTGAAGTCCTGACTACATCCTAGATTATTCAGATTTGACTAATGTGCTGGGCCCTGGTATGGTTTGTAAAGTGATGAGAGAAATTAAGAAGTTTACACCTATTTTCTTTCTCAGGTTTGATGGTGGGAGACCATGCTTTTCATGTCTTAAACAATGGTTGCCTCATGGAAACCAAGATCCAGTGATGGGGAATTGGTATGCAATGTAGTGCACAAGGCAACTGAATGGTTTTATGTCTCTAGAGACAGGGAGACATGCCCACCTTTGCACAAAGTCCAGTGCACTGGACAAGAGTTGCCTCACTTATGGGCCGGATTCACGAAGGCTTGCACGGAGTCTAAGAGTAGAGTAAGACTCCAGACCGCCAATATGTCTGCCGAGCGATCCAGGAACAGCCGGCAGAGGCGTACATGAGAGCTCCTAAAACTACTCTTACACAGACAGTGTTAGGTTATGCAAATTACCTCATTTGCTGCTGAAAGCTATGCAAATGAGGTAAATTTGTGATCCAGGAAACACTAACCTGTCCGAGTAAGAGTAGTGTTATTTGCAGAAATGTACTCCGTTGGTAACTGAGTACCGTTCTGCAAATTGCAAAACGGAGCTATGACAGCTCCAAATAAAGGATGCATCCAGTTGAGTAAGCATGCCGATGGCCAAATATAAGGACATTGGCATTTATATGTGTTGCAAAATAATAAAAAATATTTTTTTTCTACGCTCTCCGATGTTTAAGCATAGCACAGCACCGCGCAAACATGCGGCGCTCTAAAAACCAGAAGAAAAAATAAAAGCCAAAAATAGGCATTTTATTAAAAATATCCATCTGCCATGCAAGTAAATGGCAGGCTGAAGACAACATGGCTATTGAGTAGTGGTTGCTAAGGGGGGAAGCTCAGTCTGAGAGATGTAACCAAGCATTAGTAGGCAATCCTATGCAAATGAGTATAAGGATAGTGAATCCCAGTTATCCCTGCCATGTGAACCATGTCCCTAGAGTGTAAGAGTAGGATTAGGGGAGTAACAGAGTAGAAGATAGGTGACATCATGAGGGGGTATATATCAAAGACTGTAAGCTTATTGGAGCAGAGTGGCATGTGTTTGTTGTGAGTTACTCAGGACTGGAAGAGGCGTGTCTACAGTTGTCTGAACTGAAACCCAGAAACCGAAGGTGTACGCCGTGGCTATCACTAAAGTTTCTTGCAAAGATGCTTACACTGTGTGCTCACATGTGTGCACCTGTAAACCCATCAAATCCTGTGTGCACATGTGTGTGCCCGTGTAAGCCTGTGCAAGGCTGACTAAGCCTGTGTGCATGGATGTGCACCTGCCTAAGCCTGTGTAAGCCTGTGTAAGGCTGTGTGCGCATGTGCACTCATGTGCGCATGTTTGCCCGTGTTTGCGTGGCGCTGCCCCCTGTGGAAACAGAAAGGGAAAAGGAAGGAAAAGTAGTAGTAGGAAGTTAACCAAGGAGAACTAGCAGAGCTGCCAGGTTAAATCAATCAGAATCAGCCAATTACACAGGCAGTACACTAGCCCAGCCCAGCCCAACACTTAAAGCTCTGCAAACAACATTCCCCCATGTTTTACTCAGAAACACTGCAACACTGCAGTATACAAAGAGAAGTGAAAACTTAAAATGCTTAACTGAGATAAAAAAATGTTAGGGGCTGCCATTGCTATTATAAGGCAACATGTGCAAGATGCTGAGGGTGGTGCCATTGCGAATGTTGCTGAGCAACCCACAGTGAGGAGACGGAGAAGAGTGTACAGACCCAGAGTAACCTACCAGGGGCTACATGAGCTGGAGATAGTGGAGCACTATAGAGTGGACAGAGAGCTCCTGCAGCAAATTGTTCAGCTGTGCAGGCCATGCCTCACACACAGAACTAACAGAGGGGAATCCATTCCAGTGGAAACCAAGGTATGTTTTGGCCTAAGAATACTAGCAACAGGTACCTTCCAGAGACCAACTGGTGATATGATGGGGATTTCACAGGCATCAGCATCCAGGGTACTCCACCAGTTCCTGAATGCCATGTCAGCACATGTCGGTGAGCATGTATATTTCCCTAATTCCCATGAGATATTGGCCAGCAATATGCGACTCTTCCAGCAAATAGCGGAATACCCTGAGGTAGTGGGTGCAATTGGCTGCATGCACATACACATCAAAGCACCAGCCAGTGAGTGGGGTAGGGCCTACATCAACCACAAGGGCTTCCACTCCATCAACTGCCAGGTCGTGTGCGATGCCCAGGGCATAATATTGAATGTGTGTGCTGGCTGCCCTGGAAGCTACCATGATTCCCATATCTAGCATCTGATACAGCTGTACCAGACATTTGCCAATGGGGACATCCCTGACGGTCACCTAGTGGGGGATGCTGGATGCGCACTGGAGCCGTGGCTGATAACACCCATTAGAAATGCACACACACCTGAACAAGAACTCCATAATGAGGCACATGCACAAACATGAAATGTAATCGAGCATGTGTTTGGGATGCTCAAGTCACAGTTCCAGTGCCTGGACACATCTGGTGGAGCCTTGCAGTACTCACCAACTACATGTACCCAAATTGTCATGGTATGTGCCATGCTACACAATATGATCCTGCAGAAACAGCTGCAGCAGGAACAGCATGGGGCAGGGCCAAACAGCCCCCCACCATTGCCAAGGCCTGCACAGGCACAGCGTAACTCGGAGGAGGAACAACCTGAGCCTGCCCCAGTAGGCAGAAGGAGGTGTGCCCAGTATGCCTTGGCCTTGGCAAAGAGGCAATGCATAGCACATACACTGGCTCAGTAGGAACCCTGGAAATGATACCTCTCTCTGACTCACACATAAAATAAAAGGGATGCCTAACTTGACACTACCTGTTTCCAAACATGTATAGGGAGTGTAGTATGTGCATCCAACATAGGCAGCCCTGCAGCACCACTTGAGGCATGATTGCCATGTTTTAAGCAATATAAAGCAGTGCTAAGCAGCATTTACCAATATTTAGTATATGTAAACAAAATTGCCTGTGCAAACTAGAGCAATGTTGGGCAACGTTGAGCAATGTTGAGCAAGGTTAGGCAAAGTCATGCAAAGTTGAGCAAAGTCAGGTAAACATGCTCATATTTGCATTACTGTTCCTTAAGCAGTCTGGTCTGCCCAGCATAAAAAAAAAAAGCAGTGACAGGGCTTGAACCCAGGATACTGTGCACTATAGTCACAGTATTGAACCACTAAGCCATGACAGCATTTCAGTGACACAGACACAGCAGGACAATTGTACACTAATGCAAACACAAAGAAATGCTGTATCATGTCCCTAAAGAGGCATATGGGTAACCTCCTCCACAGGCCTATGCAGACAGAGAACATCAGGCCAGGCGGTGTGATGTGGGTTGTGTAGGCTATGAAGTCGCAATCTAATATACGTGACATTGGACGCTAGGATCTGCAGCACAGTAGTATGCCTCAAGTCAGTTTGATAGGCAACAGTACAGACTGAAATGGTGTACCGTACATAGCAGTGCAGGCACAGCAAATGTGTATAAGTGTCAGGTGAAACCCTCATCCTATGTACACCCACAGTAACAATCAGGTGTGCCCCTGGGTAGAAATGTACAAAGAATAGCTATACCCCTGTATGTAGAAATGTTGATAAGTCTATGCAAAGTGTCTCATGGAAGCCCTGCAGGCACATCATGATCCCTGTTGATCTATGACACAAAGGTGAGCCTTGCTGTAAAAATACAACTTGATTTTCCATACACATATAGTATAAATGTCTATACCGGGCATGCTCACACACCCCAACAAATGTAGTGGATTTCATTCAGCATCACACTGAAAGGTCATTCTGGGCATGCTCACACACTTAAAGAAACGAAGCAAATGTCAGGCAGTAACATACTGAAAGGTCATACTGGGCATGCTCACACACTTAGACTAAATATGGATGTGATAATAAGGTATCTATGGACAAATGTGGATAGTCATATCTACTTCCAGAAACACATTCACAAAGTGGTCAGAAAACCATGCTATGTGTTCACACAAACTGCCAAGGTCTGTGCATGTAGGTCAAAGGAGGTTCCCACTACTCAGCAGTCATCAGACCCGTCAGAGAGTACCACAACACACTTGCGATGAATCTGACTAGGCATATTCAGCAGCCAGAAAGACCACTGAAGTACCTTAACAGGATGATTACTGGCCTCAGATAGTTGCCCCATGCAACAAGACTGAATGTAACCCAATCTGTAATCTATTGCATACTGTCTACTCAGGAGATCTCTGCCCAACAGACAGGTCCATGTCTTGGCTACACTCAGATCTGTTCTGAGTTACAGCTCAATGGCACTAAATATACAGACCCAACTGATATTGCCAAAATCCTGGCAGATAGGATCAGTGTTAACTTTACCCCCCTGTCACCCTTGAAAGAGCACATCTCTATAATGGAAGACTGCAAAGTTGCTGTCATCATGGCTGCACAGGTAAAAAAAACACTCTCCAAAGCCAGTATCACAGCAGCCATGGGACCAGATAACTTCCCAGGGTGTGTAGTATCTACTTCCCTGAAGTAAACTTTAACATGGAAGGTCTGTGGCTACTGAAGTTTCCAGAGGACTACAAACTAGGAGCCATAATTGTAAACACTAAAGATGTGGACATCCTACAAAAGGGCCTCACTGAGACAGATGGCCGTTGTCAAAGCCATGGGTTCTAGCTCAATGCCAAAAGGTGCATTGTCATCCCCTTTGTTAAAAACTCTGTAGCCAAGAACTACAACATAGGTGGTAGTATACTTCACACTGAAAGTGTGACAAGAGACCTTGGGTCACAGGTGGACAGTGGACACAACTGTGATAATCACATTCCCACAGTAGTCAGGAAACCCTCCTATGTGGCACACCTCATCACAAAATGTGTCTCATGCAGAATAGAAGAGGACATTGTTCCCCTCTACTCATCACCCACTGGAACTATAATAGAGTACAACGCCACTTTTGCTATGTACCTCACAAGACAACTACAGCAACAGGAAAGCCTGCAGCAATACCTCACAAAGAGTATTAGCAGCCTGAAATACATGCCATACACAGACCATCTCAAAATGCTCCATCAGTACTCCCTTGCATATCGCCTGCTCAGAGGTGTTCACTGCCTAATATACAAAGCTATGTCAAACGCAGAGCTGTTGGACATGCTCCACGTAAAACACTCACAATCCCTCCGACCTTCGGACCCAAAACCATGAGTGAAATACAAAAGGAAGGGGTGTACCCATTTACCTTATGGATACCCACACCTTTAGGTTAGTGGCACAGCATGAGGCCTTGGAGAACATGCAAGTGCAACTAACATTGGGCAAAGCTGCTCATCAGATTGTAGCCTGCTACAGATCATGTACCTTGTCTCGGGAACCTCACTCAGTATTCCTGAGAGCAGTGGAAAATATAAAGGTCCTATCAAACACCATTATATGAGGAGATTACAACTACCCACCCAGTGACTGGGAGAATTACTCGTGTACAATGTCCTTTGCCCAATATTTCTTAGAGTTTAAAAACTCTAACACCCTGGAACAGCTGGTCACCATGCCCACTAGAGGTGACAAATTACTGGACATGATCATCACCAACATGGGGTACCAGTCTTCCACAACATAGATAAACCCCTCACTGGTAATATCAGATCATAAAGTAATCACACTGGACATCCACATACCACCCCCCCACCCAGTCAATGAAATCACTGTGAAGACATTTTCCAAAGCAAACTGCGCACTTCCCAAGACCAAAGTGGAACGTTCAGAGTTGCAGGTGCCATGTCCAACTCTAAGCCAGTCACAAATGTCATCCCACAGGTCTTGGTCCTGGGACCCCACCTGTTCAGTAGATACTGCTCAGAGGTACAGGCAAGCATGGGAGGTGTATGGCTGAACAGGTTTGCAGATTTGCAGGTTTGCAGATTTGCAGATGACTGCTAAGTGTGTTCCATAATTGACTCTACAGCTGACACAGACATCTTCCAGAAGTGTCTTACAGAGACTGATACCTGTTGTCAAAACAATGCCCTCAAGCTGAATGCCAAAGAATGCATAGTCATCCCCTTTGGATAAAACAAAGTGCACACAAATTACCACATAGGTGGTAATCCAGTATGTATGGAGAAAGTCATTATGGCCCTGGGGACACAGGTAGATAGTAAACTCCCTTTTCATGATCACATGGCCAAAGTGTTTAGACATTCCTTCTATGTAGCCCACCTAATGTAACCCACTTTGTATAGTCTGATGATGTCATCATCCTACAAATATACCTGTAGAAAAAGATACTAACAGTAATGTGTATAGCATGTTGTGTAAATGTGTACTCCTGTAGTATGATAAAGTAGTTAGGTAGGGGTTTGAATCCTGCACTTGACATGTGTTTGTGTGTGGTCTCCTTGGGAAGGAGCAACCTTTTTGGAGAGTAGTAAAACACCTTAAAAGTGGTATACTAATCTTTGTCATGTCTGATGATGTTACCATCCTACAAATATACCTGTGGAAAAGAGACCTCCCAGTAATGTGTATAGTGCGCCGTATTAATGCGTATTCCTCTAGTATCATGAAATAGTTAGGTAGGAGTTTGAATCCTGCACTTGGTGAGTGTATGTGACACTGTTGTTCAATGTGTTGTGGGTTTTGCTTTTACTACTGTATGACTTATCAGTATGCATTGCACATGTGAGGTAGCTGTGTGGCAAATACATATACATACATGTTACCTCAATTATTGCATGTGTGGGAACCCTGCTTTCTCCAAGAACACAACTGTCAACTTTGCCAAACTGTGCTGCTGCTTCCCAGACCTTAGGTCACATCTGTATGCTTGTGAGAAGGCCAGCCACTGCAGTGATCCCTGGCCTAGGTCATCCGTGTCACACATACTCATTACGGTTTCTATTGAATTGTGTGAGTGAGGGTTTATGGCCGAGGTATATGTCAGACCTGTTCAAACACAGCAAAGTCTGTCAATGATGACTATTCATTATAGGTGTACAACAACCTTTGTGGATATGCATGCAAACCCCTTACTGCTTATGTGATCCACCGAGGGATTTCAAAATACCTTAGGAAATGTGATTATCAAAGGAGAGATGAAGTAACACTTGGTCATATGTACACACCAGTACCTGTTCATCATGTTGGTGGCTACTACCTATGTGGTTCTATGGGGATACTATGTTCTGTAAAGGTGGATGACTATGCTTAGTTTGGCTTATAGTTTACAGCATGGGTTTGACAACAGGTATCTGTCTGTATGATACCCTTGTGGAGGATGTGTGTGTCATCTGGAGAATGCATTATAGGCCACAGTATGCATTACCAGACGTGGACGGACATTCCCCTACTGTGATTGCTTGTACCTAAGAGAGCTCTATGCCAAACAGGAGTGGTCTCAGTAATGGGTGCAGGTGAATACCACTGGTTACTGGTATAGTATAGTACCTGAAGGATCCAAATGTTGCTGTGTGTCCTACATCTGTGTGTCAGTTGTCAAGACATCATCTAACGATTGGTTATGGTCAGGCTGTTGAAGTTATGTATACTACCAGAATGCAAAACAATGACAGATAGTAACAGTATCACCCACAGCACAGTGTCAAACCATGTCATACACACATGTGTAGTCAGGTTCTGAAATGTGTGTAGTACAATGCATACTGGCTACCAATAGAAACTATGGCGTGCTACTGTGTAATACAGGGCATGTCACCCTGCCCATGTGTCCACTATGCACGTACATGCAGACAGTGGACCTCCACCATGTTCACAAATGTACACCTGCAAATGTGTGCTACACACATCCCACACATACTGTCCACTCTCTAACACATGCTGCCAATACTACACATATCAGCCAAGTGGCACGTAGGTGGACAATACACTATTTTAACTAACACTGGTGTAAACAATACTACAATGACAATCATAGCTTTAATGCATCATGCCTGCTCAGCTACACCTTCACGCATATCATTACACTCTACTGCTGAAAACATGCTAACATTGCTATACTGCTGGTGTATATATAGCTGCAAATGCTAGATTAGCATACTAGTCTGGAACAGCTGTTGCCAATGCTAAGCTACACATTAATATGACTATCATGCATTTGTTAATCTGTCACATCCATGTTTATATAACCGTATGTGCTACTCCCCCACACAGACATTGTACATACTACTGTACAGAACACATATAACATGGATCAGATGTTTGACATTTAATGTTGAACTACATATGTCACAGTCATATCCCACTGCACACAGCTACACACTGATTTCTCCATGCCAGTAGTTATGCAGGACATCTGTGCATAGATACGTACTGCTGCCACATATGGATGATTCAAACTAGGGAGAGTATTCTTCATAAACATCTACTACATGCCAGTAAATACATAGCTGTTACATACCTTTCCTTTGTATGTGTTCACAGTTGTCGGTTCCGTGTGTTTTGTAATAAATTTTCTTTTTTATATCTTATTTTTTTGAGATATATATATTTTTTCAATATAATGTCTTTTTTTCAATATATTATTTATTTTTCAATATTTTTTTTTATTTTTTTTCAATATATATATTTTTTTCAATATATTATTTTTTTTCAATATATTCCTTTATCTTTTTTTTTTTTTCAATATATTACTTTTTCTTTCGATATATATATTTTTTTATCTTTTTTTCTTTTTTCTGCTGCTGTTGTCTGTGTCCGTCTCTCTCTCTCTCTCTCTCTCTCTCTCTCTCTCTCTCTCTCGCGGACTCTCTCTCTCTCTCTCTCCCTCCGTACCTGCAATGAAATGATTACATGTGTGAACAGCAAGTACAGCCTGCTTTTATAGGTATCTGCACATGTGCATGTGATGGCTTCTGCACCAATTGGTGGCCAACATTTGGCAATTGCATGCAGCCTGCTGTGTGGTACTTGCAGTACTCACTGTCATAGCAACCCAATGCTATAAATTGCTAGGTCAGGTAGGCATAGCCCTTTCAGCTTTCCAAAGTGGGGACCATGCTTGTTTGCTGTGAACACCGTTGTGTAAGTCAGAAGGTTGGTATACTTCTTATAACTGATGCTATGGGTGTACCCAGTAATTTGAATGTTGTACTCAGACCTGAATGTTGCCACTTCCAGTACACAGTTGACAGTGTAGAATTGTACTCACCCCTACAAATGCTAACACAAGATACATGAGACTATGTAGTTTATTTTCTACTTATACAGTTAGCGGCCATACATACATAGTTATTGAGATGTTTTCATTTGGCACACAAACTGTTTGGGAACTGCTATACTGTGGATATTCATGTACTCACTTCTGCACAGTTTGTGCTTTTTCTTTTGTAGACATTATCACAGGATGCTCATGAAAACTGGACAATTCCAGTACTGAGTATGCCTACCTACATCCTTGCTGGACCCTGAACATACAGGTATTTTGTACGTTTGGATGGGGATTGTCCTGCTATGATACTGTGTGGGGGTTGTAAAGTGCTGCTGTAACATTATTTACTGCTAGAATGGCTGGTTCTGTTATCACAGTCATGTAATGCAATTCCACAACAACTGCTGGTAAAGTTCCACAGAACAGGTTTTGTGTTATGGCACTCCTATCTTTCCTTTACATTCACTCATTCTGATGCATGATATATATATTTCAGCAACAACCTTCTGTATATCTGCTGTGGCTTAGTGATACTTCATGCAGTCTAGTGTGTCCAAAGTCCGGGGTTCAAGACTGACAGTGGTGTTTTATTTTGCTGCTGAGCAGAACAAGGTCCCTCACATGCAGGGTGACTAAGGCACTTTTAAGCAGTTGTAAGCGGGTTTGCGTGTCGCTTAGCAATACTTAGCCAAGCGCACACAAGCGCACACTCGCGCAAACCTGCTAACTACTGCTTAAAAGTTCTTACTCCCACTAACCCCCGCGCTCATTTCTTTGAAAGAAAAGAAAATGGGGAGATAGGAAAGTGGTGAAAAAGGGGCACAAAGATGGAAAGACAGAAGGGAAAACAGCTCGGGATGTGCAGGATGGGTGCAGGGAAGGCCCATAGCTTCCCATTTCTTTAACAACAACAGCTGTGCATATACTAGTAATTTGGAGGGAAATTTGAAACCTTTCACCCCTGAGAGAGGGGTGAGGACAACGAAATATGTTGTACTGCCAATTACATTTCAGATTATGTGTCCAACGGACATGTGTGCAAAATGGGCAGCTATGTATGGGGAGTAATTTTTTTGTTTGAGCAGATTTTCCATTTTTTTTCAGGTGAGAGTGGAATGTGGGGTAGAGGAAGTAGATATATTTTGGGAGGTAGGTTGGGGAGGTAAACAGACAAGACAAACAAGACACATACAGGGGTGGAATATGACACATGGGGTGGGTGAACACCATTGACAGGGAATGATGTTTGGAAATCACAAGCCCATGAGCCCACAGATGGCAACAGTGGAATTGAGATCCCCACCCATGGGCAGTCACCACTGCACCTTCACAGCCCGGAGGGTGGCTGTGCTGGGAGCTGTGTAGGAGGGGCAGTCTCACCCATGAGTCGTGCCACTCTTGCCTTGAGCTGGCATAGAGGATCAGCAACTGAACGCTCGATCTCCCTACGCACCACATCCTGGACCGTTCGGAGGGTGATAGGTGTCCCTCCTCCGGCCACGCTTGCACAAGGGGGACAAGCCCCATTCCCTGCAGTGCTTCCACCCAAAGGTGGCACAGAACCAATGGAGGAGGAGAACCCCAGCTGGGCACTGGACCTGTTGGTGCCAGGTGCCATCGCCAGCTGAGGTGGGACAGGTGGGTCCGCTGGGACCGGCCTTCCCATACGTTCTATGTTTAGGAGGATTTAATGACAATATGGGTTAGTAATAGCCAACAGCATTCCAATTTAGTTGTAACAGCATACAGTAGTATTCCCATTAACCCAACACACCAGAGTTCCAACAGTTGAACAGCAAGCATAACACATGCATATATAGAACAACAGTGGACATTTCAACAGCATGCAGGATTGATTGGTGGCAACAGACCACCAAGATTGTGATATGTGAACAAGGCACATGCATCAAAGTAAATGCAGATATTTATAAACCAATAGGACATGTGTCCCAACAAATGTTATGAGAGTAGACATACCAATTGAGGTGTGGAATTGCATTGTTTATGCACATACAGTAGGGTGTAAAAAGATACATCCATTAACAACTTATATATACTTCTAGTTTACACTACATTCCTATTGACTGCAGTTATATATCCCCTACATGTATTATTACACTAGGCAATGTCCGTTAAATTGTGAAATGGGTTTTGCTAATTCTTGATATACCTGACCTGTATCTGACAAACAAACTGTCCTGGATGCAGATGTTACTGCTACATATTTATATATTTCATTTATATTTATATATCTACATATCTGAATGTGTTCAGGTGACATTATCAGGTATATGTTAAAAGCCCCCTACATTTCTAGCAGCACACTGACATTTCTGGGGAACACAATTAACAAGCTATTCGTGTGCCAGATTAACCTGTACATACCGGCCATGAACCAACAGTTGAGGACTGTATATATGCTTAACAGCTACTGGCACTCCCTTCATCCACTTTATATGGGCCTACCCATGTGTGGGTTGACTGCGCTTAATACAACAGTATTATTTCTAGAATGCAAGGGTACAACAACATATCGAAGAAAGTGACACGGACACACTCCAGGAATTATACCTTTATTAATTACATTACACACTTTTTTAGTGGCTCTCTCATTTATTTGATATATCAGTGCATGCAGAGGTCTTTTATTCAAGACATATTATACCTTTATTAATGGGTTACACCACCTTTTCATGCTGTCTCACTTATTTTATATAACAGTACATGCAGAGAAGTTATTCAACACTTATTATACCTTTATTAATGGGTTACAATACTCTTTTTCAGGCTCTCTCACTTCTTTTATATGACAACACATGCAGAATAATTACTAACCTGCCTGGTGGCGCAGCCTTAGCAGCCTATCTGCATATGCTTGCTGATTCGCAGCACGGACACCTGCAGCTGTGAAGTAAATGAAGGGATATTGAGACATACCTATCCATAATATCGACAACAATAGCAATTTTTACATACTTCATTCCATGGCTACATATTCAGTAGTGGGGCATTTTCCATTTCACGGGCCTCCTGTATCCACTGGTTCAGTCGGTCCTCCTTGCGTCTCTTCAGGTCTGAGTAGTGGTGTCTGATCTGCTCACCAGTCCAAGGGATGCCTGTGGCACTATTTTATATATAGGTAAAGTACTTATATACTAAACAAAGCACTACATTAGCCTAGAATCCCCTTGAGTACCCATTTCCCTATAGGTCCCTTCTGACTCAGTTACACAGCAAACTTTTTCACTTTTTCTAGCATGTCGAAGGGTCAGTTGCTAGCATCCTCTCCTGTTCAGCTGGTGAATCTGCGCATCTTGAGGCAATGTTACAATTGCCTCATGTACACAGACAACCCACTCCTTCTCCCACAAAACACAAATACATGTGAGAGATGCAACTATATAGCCAAACTGGAGGCTGAGCTCTCTCAACTCAGGACTGGCAAGACCAGACAGGAGGAGAAGGAAACCACGCACATCACAAACCCAGTTTCACATAGAACTATCACAACTGCAAAACAAACATAAACACACAAAGACATACTCGGAGGCACTGATCAAAAATCTACCAAAACTACAGAGGCCTCCAAAGCAGACACCCAAGCAACTGCCACCTCAAGACATAAGACATGCAACACATAGTTCTCAAAGTCAGTGTGGGTAAACAGTCACAGCCCTTAAGGCCAAACACAATGCCAGACACACTTGTTATAGGTGACTCCATAGTCAGACACACTGACGTCCCACTCACCAGACTGAACAAGGAAAAGATCACAGTAAGCTGCCTGTCGGGCGCTAGAATCCGCCACATAACACAAGCACTCAGTTCACTCCACAGCAAGTACAAGTATGACTCAGTCATTGTCCATGCTGGTGTGAACGACCTGAGACGTACCTCCCTGGACTACATGAAAAGAGACATAGAGGAGATCTCAGATTATGTAGCCCAGGCCGGTATGACCCTGACCCTGAGCAGTATCCTACCCTCACCAAGAATGATGCCACAATACAGAGACAAAATGATCAGCTTTAATCATTGGCTTAATTACTGGTGTCATTCTAAGGGGATCCAATGTCTGTCTGCCTGGGATGACATGCTTGACAAGCCACGCTGCTTCGCAAGGGACGGCTTGCACCTGTCACCCTGGGCTTCCGGATATTGGCAAAGGCTCTTGCCACCCCATAGTGCCTTTTAGGCAAGGCTCAAATGATAAACCTACCACCCTAGAAAAAAATGGAAAAAACTAAGGGTAATACTGCTCAATGCCAGAAGTCTAAACCTCAAGATGCACGCCGAAACCCTCCTCAGTATGGAGAACATCGATGTCTGTGCTGTGACTGAAACCTGGTTCAAGGCTCCTGAGAGCACCCTAGCACTATCAGGTTATACCTCATATCATGCCCGGCCCCAAAATCCGGACTGAACCACAAAAGGAGGGGGAGTATCCATATTCATAAAGGATACCCACACCTCCAGGTTAGTGGCAACGCACGAAGCATCGGAGACCATCCAGGTGCAATTAACCATAGGTAAAACTGCCCTACAGTTTGTAGCATGCTGCAGACCACCCTCTCAAACTCAGGAAACCCACACAGCCTTCCTGAAGACACTGGAGAGTATGAATGTCTCTCCAAACACCATCATATTGGGAGACTTCAACTACCCAAACATAGACTGGGAACATTACTCAAGCCCCAACACCCTAGCCCAAAGGTTCCTGGAGTTCAAAAACTCAAATGCTATGGAACAACTAGTCACCATTCCCACAAGAGGAGGAAATATACTAGACCTGATCATCACAAACATGGGGACAAAATGCTCCACACCGGAAGTATATCCCTCATTGGTGAGATCAGACCATAAATTAATCTCACTGGAGATCCACATCCCGCCCGCAACCCGAGCAAAAGAGACCTCACTGAAGAGCTTCTCAAGAGCAAGCTTCACACTTGTTAAGACTGGAGTGGTATCCTTCAAGGCCCCCGAGCCAGTGGAAACCACAACCCACGCTGCTGAAACCCTTACAAATGCCTTCTACGAGCACCTCCAGGAATGTATGGATCAAGCAATCCCTAATAAAATCAAGACCCTTTCCACCAAAGGCAGGCACCCGGTCTGGTGGACCCCAGCCATAAACAAACTCTACAACAAGAGGAGAAAGCTACTACATGACAGAGCAAAATCCCTAAAAGGGAAGGCATCTCTGGTCAATACTAGCAAAAAACTACGATCACTCATAAAATCATCCAAGGCCAACTTTGAGAGAAAAATCGCTAAAGACACAAAAGACAATCATAAGGCCTTCTTTAGCTAGGTTAGAAACCTGGGTGGAAACTCCCAGATATGCTCAGAATTAGTCCAAAATGATACAAAAATCACTGAACCCACAGACATTGCCAACATACTGGCAGACAGGTTCAGTGCAAATTTCTCCCTCCTCCCCAAAAGGAGAAATATCTATCCCACCAGAGTCTAGCCTCCCAAACATCTCAGATGCCCAGGTGAGAGCTGCTCTCTCTAAAGCAAAAAACACAGCATCAATGGGACCGGACGGTGTCCCCGGCTGTGTGCTACACGAACTCAATGAGGAACTAAACCCACACATAAGGCTGCTGTTTAATCTTAGCCTTACTACAGGATACGTACCCAAAGAATGGCGTACGGCAACTGTGGTCCCACTCCACAAAGGCGGTGCTTCTACGGACCCTGGAAATGACCGCCCCATAAGCTTGACGAGCCTTGTCTGTAAGGCTATGGAGAGGATCATAATGGAACTCATAAATAAAGACATCGAGGATCTACAGACACTGGATCCTACCCAATTTGGCTTTGTCAAGGGCAGATCCTGCCTCTTGAACTTGGTCGACTTTATCGAAACAGTCACTAAGGCCATTGATGAGGCTAAGGCAGTTCACACAGCCTACCTTCACCTAGCAAAAGCATTCGACACAATACCCCACTCGGGCATCATAGAAAAGCTCACCAGCTTAGATGTAAACCCATATGTCACAAGATGGGTTGCAAACTGGCTCAAGGACAGAACCCACAGGGTTAGAGTTGCTGGTGCCATGTCAGACTCTAAGCCAGTCACGAGCAGTGTCCCACAGGGCTCAGTCCTGGGCCCCCTCTTGTTCGGCATTTATTTTTCTGAAGTGCAAGCAAACATAGGGGGATTGTGGCTGACAAAATCTGCAGATGACTGCAAACTGGGCACCATAATTGACACTCCATCAGACACAGACATCCTCCAGAGAGGTCTCATAGAAATGGATAACTGGTGCCAGAGCCATGGCCTTAAGCTAAATGCCAAAAAATGTATAGTCATACCCTTTGGGAAAAACAAGGTAACCCCTAATTACCACATAGGTGGTAATCCATTAAACACGGAAGAAGTTATCAGGGACCTGGGGACCCAAGTTGACATTAACCTCTCTTTTGACACTCACATTGCCAAAGTGGTTAGGAAGACCTTCTACATTGCCCACCTGATCATGAAGGGATTCACATCCAGATCAGGAGAGGTCATTGTACCCCTGTACTCTTCACTTATCAGACCAATGATTGAGTACAACGCCCCATTCGGAATGTACCTTACCCGACACCTGCAGCAGTTGGAAAGACCCCAAAAGTTCCTCACCAACAGGATAAAGGGGCTCAACCATATGTCATACGCTGCCCGACTGAAGAAACTCCAGCTCTATTCAGTTGCATACCGTCTGCTCAGAGGTGATCTGTGCCTGACATACAAGGCCATGTCCAACCTGGAATTAATGGACATGCTCCACCTCAAAAAATCCAAATCCACCAGAGCCACGAGAGCAAGAGACTTAAACCTCAACACAGATATAAATAGGATGTGCTGGAGGGACAGATTCATCACCCAGAGACTCCCTACACTATGGAACAGAATCCCAGTCCATGTGAGGCAGAGCCCCTCACTGACTCTGTTCAAGAGAAATCTTGACGAGTGGATGGGAGATCGTAGGTTTACCCCCAGGAATCATCTCTGTGTCACTGCTGGACAGAGGCACAGCAAACTAATGGGTATAGTATTCTCATCCTAAGGGGTGGTGAAAGCCACACACACTCTGGCTAGGCTTATAAATGCACTAGGGCAGATAGCCTAGTATGAACCTATGAACCTATGAACCTATGAACTGGTGAGATCATGTGCTAAATGGTGCCAGGCTTCTCCTTTGTACTCAGTGCCCTGCAACTGGCCTTGCAGGAGTCTTGCATCATGATGATGGACGAGGAGCAAAACCATTACTTTTGACTCCTCAATGCCCCACCGTTGCACTTGAAAATGAGAGTCCTTTCCAACACCAGCCATACTGTCTGCAGATGGGAGCTACAACCAGTTATGGCAATTATTCCTGCCTATGGAGCTTAAATATGCCTCATTTCCCACACTTATTTGTGATTGGCCGGTTTTGAAAAATCTCAGCTAAAAGCAAACCTGCATAGCAATGGGTATACTTCCATTGATATATATGAGTGTGTTGGAAACGCATCCATATTTAAAGCTGTCATGGCTTAGTGGTTTAGTACTGTGATTATGGTGCACAGTATCCCGGGTTCGAGGCCTGTCATTGCTTTTTATTTTACTACTGGCCAGACCGGCTAGGACGTGTGGCTGTGTTTAGCCGACTTTGCTCAACTTTGCCCAATGTTGCTCGACGTTGCTCTGCATTGCTCTACATTGCCCAATGTTGCCCAATTTTGCGCTAGTTAGTGCAGTGCTCAGCTCCGCGCAAACATGTTTTGTTTGCACTAGTTGGCGCGATGCGCAGCTCCGCGCAAAGCCATTGCGCTAGTTAAAGCAGTGCTAAGCTATGAGCAATTATACTTAACTGTGCTTAATACTAGTAACCTTTGCTTAGCAGTGCTTCACATTGCTTAAGATACGTTACTTATGCATTTATCAGTAAGCATGACCATTCCACCTTCTTATATATATCTAAAATATCGTTCACTACCACATAGGCCATTTCAATGCATTTCACTAAAATTTAAAAGGTAAATGTCAGGAATTCTTTTTATGCACACATTTCCTACAGAAAATAGGAAGGGCAGTGGCGGGACTCGAACCAGGAATGTCTCCTCTTTGTGCAAGTGCTCTACCACTACTCAATTGCTATTTGGCTTAATTTGCATATAAGTAGTTTAGTATCCTCTTCGATGTCTACACTGCTAACTGTAGCTAAGCAATGGGCAAACCCACGCATACACACGCAAATACGGGCAGCTATATCAGGAATAATAATAAAAAAAAGGAAAGCTTTACATTTTAAACTTGTACAGGGATTTAGAATGTGGGGAAGTGTAGTGTTGGGTATGCAGACATTTGAGCGGACTCACTCATTTCAGTTTACATTTGCAGTTTAGGCACTTGCAGGGGCGTGGATATTTGGACTGCTCGGCAGTCTGACATGCCCCCTGCAGTCGTGCATGCTCCGTGTTAGCCTTAGAGTTGAGTCAGCATGCCCGCATGAATGTGCATGATGCGCTGACATCATACTCTTAGACTGCAGTTTCTGAGTAAGACTTAGTTAGTCTTACACGGAGGATTAGTGAATCCCGGCCTATATTTTGCAAATGATACCTAAAGTTGTGCAGCTGATATATTCCACATTACATACACCCAAACATTAGGTAAATTTTCAAAGGAATAAACCCCTATTTTCTTGATTTGATTAGGCTCTGCCCTTCAGTCATATAGAGTCTCAGAATGAGATTGCTCTAACACAAAATAAGTTGAAGTCCATTTTGTTTAAAGTTTTATTTCAGCTATCTACAATATATAGTGATCCCAGAATAAGAAATAATAAAATTGGAAAGGAATGCAGGGGAAAAGCCCACCTTACCATGAGTTGCAGTAGGGCTTGTTACTTGAAGAAATATGTTAGTCGTTCGTGACTTGTTAAAACGTAAGCCCTTTTTATTTCACAAGTGTATTTTGTTTATGAAATGCATCATGCAGAGCATTACACTTATACTGCTACAGTTTGCACTTGTATAAATGGAAATGTAAGCTCTGCTATCTTGCTTTCAGTCATTTCTTCTCACACATTGCTGATCAATGTACTTGGCTTTGATCTGCATGTTTGAAGGAAAACTCACTGGAAGTGCATTTAAACTAACAGCTTTGAATATTTCATACCTGTGATTCTGTCAAAAATAAACTAATTCAGGTAAGTAATTTCAATATTGTTTAAGAAAATATGATTCTGGCAAATAATCTGGAACCACAAAATCATTTTATTGAAGAAAAGCTTATGTCTGTTATTTCTGGCTACATAAGGAAATTATATAGCTAGATATAAATTCTTCTTCTTACATAAATTCACCACTCCCTAGTTAAAATTAGGGCATAATGTGTTCATGTTATAGCCAAGTGTCTCTGGCTATTAATGCAAAAATAAAATATTTAAACACCAAACTGTAATAAATTTATTGATCTTAAAATATATTTAATTCCATCACATATCTGCATCTGATTTTGTCATGCTGTAGGGTCATAGGTTCATAGGTGGTTACAAGGCTATTGGCCCTAGGGCCTATATAAGCCTAGCCAAACAGTACCCTGGCTTTTGCCAATCAAGAAAATTATTTTCCTGTGCCCCTGTCGAGCAGAGCCACAGAAGTGATTGCCAGGGTGAATTTCCTATCTCCTATCCAATCATGAAGATTTTTCTTGAAGAGTGCTAATGAGGAGCTTTGTTTGATATAGATGGGTAGTTTGTTCCAGAGTATGGGACGTCTCTGGGACAGGAATCTATCTCTCCAGCATGTTCTGTTTATTGTGGTGACAAGGTTTAGGTCCCTAGATCACGTAGCTTAGAGGCATTGGGATTTCTTTAAGTGGAGCATGTCCAACAGCTCTGGGTTTGACATAGATTTGTATGTTAGGCAGAGATCACCTTTGAGTAGACGATATGCGATGGAGTAAAGCTGGAGTTTTTTGAGACGGTCTGTGTAGGGCATCTGTTTGAGGCTAATAATCCTCTCTGTGAGGTATTTCTGTGGCCTTTCCAGTTGTTGTAGATGTCTTGTGAGGTCCATACCAAAAGGGGCATTGTACTCTGTAATGGGTCTAATGAGTGACTAGTAAAGGGGAACAATGACCTCTTTTTTCCTGGATGAGAAACCTTTTGTGACGAGGTGTGCCATGTAAAAGGATTTCCAGACTACTGTGGTGATGCAATTATCAAAGGAGAAACTACTGTCCACCTGTGTCCCAAGGTCTCTTATCACACTTTCGGTGTTAAATAGACTACCGCCTATGTGGTAGTTCATGTGTACAGAGTTTTTACCAAAAGGGATGACAATGCACTTTTTGGCATTGAACTTGAAGCCATGATTTGACACCAGGAATCTGTCTCAGTGAAGCCCTTTTGTAGGATGTCCACATCGTTAGGAGTTTTGATTATGTCTCCTAGTTTGCAGTTATCTGAGAACTTCATTAGTCAAAGACCTTCTGTGTCAGCCTGTATTTCAGAGAAGTATATACCAAACAGGAGAGGACCCAGAACTGAACTCTGTGGTACCACACTCGTCACTGGTCAGAAGTTGGATTTGGAGTCTGCTACTTTCACAGTGTGGGTTCTGTCAGTGAGCCAGTTGACAACCCATCTTGTGACATAGGGATTTATACTAGGTTTAGTGAGTTTATCTATAATGCCAGAGTGGGTGATGGTGTTGAAAGCTTTGGTGAGATCTAGATAGGCTATATGAACCACCTTACCCTTATCTACGGCTTTGTTGACCGCTTCAAAGAAGTCTATCAGGTTTAAGAGACATGATCTGTCTTTTACAAACCCGAACTGGGTAGGGTCCAGAGTTTGGAGATTACCAATGTCATTGTTTATAAGTTCCATGATGACACATTCCATAGCCTTGCAGACCAGGCTCATCAGGCTAATGAGGTGGTAGTTCCCGAGGTTCATGGTGGCTTCACCTTTGTGGAGTGGGATAACCATTGCTGTGTGCAATTCAGTGGGCAATAAGCCTGAGGTGAGGCTATGACTGAACATGGCACTTAGGTGGGGTGCCAGTTCATTCTGTAGTTCATGCAGAACACAGCCTGGGATGTTGTCAGGTCCCATGGATGCTGTGTTCTTGGCTTTGGAGAGTGCGTTTTTTACCTGTGCAGCTGTGATTACAGGAACTTTGCATTCTTCCAGTATAGAGATGGGCCTTTTAGGGAATGAGAGAGGGGGGGGTAAAGTTAGCACTGAACCTATCTGCCAGGATGTTGGCAATATCAGTTGGTTCTGTATATTTAGTGCCATTGTGCAGTAACTCAAAGCAAATCTGAGTGTTGCCATTGAGATTCTTAACATAGCTATAGAATGCTTTGTGGTTGTCTTTAGAATCAGTGGCAATTTTGCTTTCATAACTAGCTTTGGAGGATTTTATGAGGGATCTCAGCTTCTTATTGAGGCTGACCAGGGAGTTCCTCTAATCATGGGATTTTACTCTTTTTTGCAACAGGTTTTTTCTTTTGTTGTAGAGTTTGCTTATGACAGGGGACCACCAGATTGGCTTCTTTTTTTTGGAGGATAGCATTTTGGTTCTGTTAGGGATTGCACAATCCAAGCACTCGTGTAAGTGCTTATAAAGTGCATTTGTGTAGGATTCAGCAGTCGTACCTCTATTGTCCATCAGTATGGGTGCCGTGACGTTTGCCACTTCTGTCTTAAGAAGCGTGAAGTTTGCTTTGGAGAAATTTATTACAGTAGTTTCCCTAATGGGGGGTGGGGGTGGGATGTGGATGTCTAGGGTGATTAGCTTGTGGTCAGATCTGACCAATGAGGAATTGACCTCTGGTGTGGAATACCTGTTGCCCATGTTGGTAATAACCAGGTCTAGGATATTGCTGCCCCTGGTGGGGGGTGTGGATAAGTTGATCCAAGGCTTTGGAATTTATGAATTCCAGAAAATGTTGAGCACAAGAGTTGGTACATGAGAAGTTTTCCCAGTTAATGGTGGGGTAGTTAAAATCACCCATTATTAGGCTGTTAGGTTGTACCCTAATATTTTCCAGTGTATCAAGAAATGAGGAGTGGGAATCCTGGGACATGGTGGGGGATCTGTAGCAAGCTACAATTTGTATTGCGGTCTTGCCCAGAGTTAGTTGCACTTGGATAATCTCAGATGCATTATGCTGAGCAACTAGCCTGGAGGTGTGGATATCCTTAATGAATATGGACACACCTCCACCTTTAGTCCTTTGGCACAGGTTAGGTGGCCAATAGGTGTGGTATGAATTATAGCCTGGTAATGCAGGGGTACTATTTGGAGCCTTGTACCAGGTCTCTGTCACTGCACAGATGTCAATATTCTCAATTTTAAGGACTGCCTCGAGTGAGTGCATTTTGAGGTTTAGACTTCTAGCATTGAGTAGCATTACCCACAGATTTTGCTTGCTTGTACCTGTTACAGTGGTGAATTTGTCATTTGAAACTTGTTTAAAAAAGACACTATAGGGATGGCAAGAGCCTTAGCCAGTATCTGGAATCCCAAGGGTGACAGGTGCAGGCCATCTCTGGCAAAGCATCGTGGTTTGTCGATCATGTCGTCCCAGGCAGACAGACACTGGATCCCCTTAGAATGATACCAGAAGCTTAGCCAATTGTTGAAGTCAATCATTTTGCCCTTGTACTGTGGTATCATTCTGGGAGATGGCAGGATGCTACTCAGGGCTAGGGTCATACCTGCCTGGGCTACAAGATCGGACAGCTCCTCCAAGTCTCTTTTCATGTAGTCCAGGGAGGTATGTCTCAGATCATTCACACCAACATGGACAATGACAGAGTGATATTTGTACTTGTTGTGAAATGACCTAAGTGCGTGTGTTATGTGGAGGATCCTGGCACCCAGCAGGCAGCTGATAATAACTTTCTCCTTGTTTAGTCTGGTGAGTGGAACATCGGTGTGCCTGAGTATAGAGTCACCTATGACTAGAGTGTTGGGTGCATTGTTATGCCTTATGGGCTGTGGTTGAGTGTCACACTGAGTTTGTGGGCTATGTGTCATTTGGGTTGTGTTGGGGGGTAGAGGTTGCTTGCGTTTTTGCTTTGGAGGTCCCTGTTGCTTGGGTAGATTTTTATTGAGAGCCTGTAGGTGTGTGTTTTGTGTTTCTATGTATGTGTTTAGGTGGTGTAGGTATTGAGGGACTATATGATGAGTGTGGTGTGGTGCAAGTGTTTACCTTCTCCACTTGACTGTCTTGTCCAGTCTTGGGTGAAGAGAACTTTGCTTCCAGTTTGGCTATATAAGTGCATCTCTCACAGGTTGTAGTGTTGGGTGGTAGGAGGAGAGGATTGTCTGTGTACATGAGGCAATTGCTGCATTGCCCCAAGATGCCCAGATTCATCAGGTAGACAGGAGAAAACACCGGGAGATGACCATTAGACATGCATGGATAGGTGCTTATTTATTAAATACTAAAAACTGTTTTCCTCTAGACAAGTGAGGAAAGTTGAGTGCTGCAGTAATTTGTAGATTATTTAGTGCTTACAATGAGTTCTGAACAAGTGCTGAGCTCAAAGAAACAGATTAGAGTGCTGAAACTAAAAAACTGGCTAGTTTTAAGAAACAAAATTAAGCTAGAAGGCTTCCCTCCAACACAGAAAGGCTTGGGGGCTCAGAAGCTTACAAACAGTCTTGGATATAGCAAATCTGTAGTTGGACTAGACAATTTACAGTAAAGGCAGGAAACAAGCTTAGAAATTTTTTTTTGTAAAGTGGAAAGGGAAAGGAGGTGCAGAAACTAAGTGGGTTGGCCTTCACAAATGTTCTCCCTGGATTAGGTAGAATGAGGTAATGACATTAGACTGGGAGGAGTGTCCCAGATCAAATTTACAGTAGGGACGGGCAACTGCAAAGCCACCAAGTATAAGAACACAATACCAATACAGAGGGAGGGTGGGAAATAATATGTTATACGCCTTGGCAGGAAATCAGAACAAAAAACCCAAACAGATGCTTAATAAATGCAGACAATATCCAGTTAATACCTCACACACATTGAAACTAGCTAGAAAAGTATGCAGCAGACAATAAAAGTGCTATAAATAACTCATAAAAATAAGCAAAAAACAGGATACTTAATGTTATATATTACAAATCCAAGTTTGCTCAGTGCCCGTCCTCTGATTAGCTCAGTGTGAAATGGCAGAAACACTCACAAGTTAACTTCTTAGGTAACAGAAAGTTGAAACCTGAAACAACTTGAAAGAACCAGTGAGGTGCATACTCCAAGCCGTAGTCCAGGTAACCCCAATCAGCTAAGGACCATAAACAATCCCTTCTCACTGAAATGTAGTATGGCTTTGGCTAAACTAAGATGGCCTTGAACATGTGCTCAGACACACAACCTCCACAACAACTAGGCCCAAAACACAAGCCTAACGTTATAAACATGGTCTCTGTGTACGCACACACAGAGTATCTAATCATCACTTTAAAATGAATTTATTGCTTCTAAAAGTCCCTTAAATTTATTACATGTTTGCATATATGGATTATTTTTTTCATGTGGGATTAGTTAAGGTTTTGACAGACCAGCCTTAAACCTATATCTGTCATTATAAACAAGAGTATGAAAATCTATAGCATATGTATTCTTTTCCATTCTTAAATGAAATCAGAAAAGTATGTTTCTAGTGCTCATTTCAGTTTACTGCAGTGTATGAGTATTGTCAGAAACTAACCTGGAGACAAGCAACATGTTTTACAAGAGAGAAACTATCAGAAAAGTGTACTGCAGTATCAAGTTTTATGCTAATAAATGTGAAGTACTCAATACGTATATCCAGACACCCATCCCCTAGTTCTTGAGGCTCACTGCCTTGATTGAAAACTACATCACGCTAAAAGTTCCCCTAATACTGAATGTAACAGAAGAGTTAGCAAAAAGATTGCATTTACATGCTTTTGTTTCACACATAGAAATAACTCGTAGGTCCATACCTTTCAGTGTCTTGGCACTAGACTCAGGGACAAAGACACAAACAATGCTTGGACAAAGGCTGAAAATTTGGGCATATTTTAGGTATTGGTCTTATCGACTTAGAAAGTTGCTAAAATAATAGGTGTTGCATTAGCATACATTTTCTGTATGATCTAAAGTTTGAAACTCAAATGTTTGTCACAGTTTAGCAACTGCAATCCTCAATGATTTACCATAAAACCATACATTCTATAAGGAATGCATCAAAAAATATGCATGAAAATCTGGACATTCTGTGAAAGACTGAACAGTTGAGAGGTATGTGTAAGTGACTAAATATAGTGCAGTGCTATAATATAGTGCAGTGCTATACAAATGTCATATAGGTGATTAAATGAAGTTGATGGCTATTACCTGTTCAGAAGTGGAGTGGATGTCTCATAATTTGATCATGTTGATCCTTTTTTTTGTTTTTACTGTATGTCTTTTCAGATTTATTCTCTGAGTCTTTATTATGATATCGATCCACAGGGTAGTGAACAGGAGTGTTGAATGCACTTGCATACTTTTAAAGACTCTGTGTTGTTAGAAAGTTGTGAAGCATGCTAAGGACTGGCTAGGTGTCCACAACACCAAAATGTGGTAGGTCCATGACCCAGGTCCTGAGGTTATTATAACTGGAAGACACAGTTAAGCAGTCTGCTTTCTCAGAGTATTTAACAAGCAAGCATTCTCTAGTTGCAGGGCTACTTACTTTACCCTCAAGAGGAAAAGACTGGATTGGCAGATTACATTTGTGGAAGATTAGTTGCAGCATTATATGGTAAGGCCATACTAAATATAGTCTGAGGTAGCTCAATGTAGATTGGAAGTGGCTTTTGCTCTGATTGTGACTTCTTTATAGAAGACAAGGAAGTTTAATAAATGAATTGAGAATATTATTTTATAATATTTTTATGTTTTTGAGCAAATTTTATTTGCAGAAGGAAGTGCATTGGTTTCATTTTGTTAAGACACCTGGATGTAAATCCATTTTCTTTCTTTTTTTTTTGTAAGCAGTAGTGCATTTTGTTTCAGTACTTGATCATGGAATTTGTAGACTATAGTGTTTTAAAGGGATAGGTGCAGTTATAGGATGGGTAGGGCTGGGGCGTAATATGGGATATGAGCAATTAATGGGAGTGTGGGGGCTGTAGATGGTATTTTGAGGTAATATTTAGATGGGTGCCTGAACTGTTCATGAATGTTCCCTAACACTCTAACCCTGATTCTAAACTATAAAAATCTAATTGTAATCTTAAAACTGCAACCTTAACCCAAAAGCACTAACCATAAACTTAAATTCCAATCCCTAATTTATGTCTCATTTCCATTCATAGAGGCTAGTCGCTGTGGTCAAGTTAGTTTTATAGCAAAACGAGTAAACTGTAATCCAGAACATTGGTGGGTCAGTGGTGATAAAAAGCTTGTTAATAAACTAAGGTGTATTATTCCCTGGGACCAGATTGCAGTAAGGGTTCAGTTTTGGTGCAGTCCATGCTTGTTGATTGGTGGCGGAGCTGTAATTGAGTGTTTGTATTTGTATTGCTATTGATGTGTTTGAAAATGAGACAGATGAGTTATACCTGCTTGTGTGAATCAGTGCAAAGTGATCTAATATAAATTCATCACAAACATTATGCACAACTTTATACAGATACCCTAAACTAATTTGATAAAATAAGGAATTTATAAGTTGAACTTACATTGTGCAAAAAATTAAAACTATACCAAAATATGCAGGCACTTCAAATGTTCTTCTCTAGGGAATATTTTTGTAAGAAAAATTTTATTAATGTAACATATTTACCATATACACACAGAAAGGAAGAAATTCAACTTCACATACTGTTTTACAACGTTAGAAATAAATACTTGGGATCGACAGTTCAGAGTAATGGTGAGTGTGGAAGAGAGGTGAAGAAGAGAGTACAGGCAGGATGGAGTGGGTGGAGAAGAGTGTCAGCAGTGATTTGTGACAGACGAGTACCAGTAAGAGTGAAAAGGAAGGTCTACAAGAGGGTAGTGAGACCAGCTATGTTATATGGGTTGGAGACAGTGGCATTGACAAAAAGGCAGGAGTTTGAGCTGGATGTGGCAGAGTTAAAGATGTTAAGATTTGCACTGGGTGTGACTAGGATGGATAGGATTAGGAGTAAGTATATTAGAGGGTCAGCCCAGGTTAGCGGGTTTGGAGACAAAGCCAGAGAGGCAAGATTACATTGGTATGGACATGTGCTGAGGAGGGATGCAGAGTATATTGTGGAAAAAGATGCTAAGGATGAAGCTGCCAAGTAACAGGAAAAGAGGAAGGCCTAAGATAAGGTTTATGGATGTGGTGATAGAGAACATGCAGGTGACTGGTGTGACAGAGAAAGATGCAGCGGAGAGGAAAAAATGGAAACAGATGATCCACTGTGGTGACCCCTAACGGGAGCAGCCAAAAGAAGAAGAAGAAGAGATATATTTCTCTAAGAAATATTCTGAGACCATGGAGATTATTTCACTGCACTTGTAAAATATTAATTTGTATGTATTACTTAATGACTCCAAGTAAACACTATAGAATATAATATAAATGTAAAACACTATTGTGAAATTTTAACGAAGCACAGCACTCATCTGCCATAAATCCACTAAGATGAAGTAAAGTCTTCAGAGTCTTTATTTAACCATTTCTGACTTCTGCTTTGTCTGAATGGAAAGGAATCATTTAAAGAAAGCCACAGCATATCCTTGTAAGGATGAATTTTTGTACATTATACCTTGAATTTAAACCTATATTAATTCCAGGCGTTACCCACATCCTTTTAAGAAAGACAAACATGACTTTGAAAAAGCTATCAAGCTGATGGAAAAGGACTGCTGGCCTAATATATAAATAAAAAATTGACACGTCCTTCTAATGATGATGCACAGTAATCATATATGAGCTTGGGCACTGGAGCTAGTCATGACTTATTGATTTCCACTTTAAACTGGAATATTAATAATCAATTTCTGTTTTTTTTTAACTTTGGCAACCGACAAGCTGGAGTTTCTCAAGGTTTGGCTAGCTCGGACCTATAACATCAAGGGCTTCCATTGGTTTAATATAGTTTTTAAATTTCATATACTAATCATATAAATCAGAAAACTACACTCCTACATTTGAATCATGCTCTTTAACATCCACTAGACCCTAAGAAAATCAAAATGATTAACTTTAATTTTATGTTTTTCCCCCCAGTGCTCTTTAAAAAATAACTAATTTCACTCCATTGATTACTCTGGTCATCTGCTCCACCTGTGGTTACTAATTATTAAACTATACAAAAAAAGGTATGTTTAATGTTCATTATGTAGCATTTTATGTAACCACGTTCAAAATGTTGTTTTTATAAATACTTAAGTAAGACTACAGTTTCTATGCTTTCTGTCTCAAGAAGGATTTAGACATACTAATTTTGCTGATTGTGACTCAATATATTTAGTATATTTAACCAGATGTGCTTTCTGCCCATCCTTCTATACTGGCAAAATGATAAAAGCAGTGTATTTGTGAGTGACTGTCAAAGAGCAGAAGAGAAGTTAATACAAATGCATTGTTTATGCACATTTCAGGAACTGACACCAGCCACATAGTCTCATTTTTGGTTTTTAAAGCTACCTTTTTTAATCAGAAGAGGGAAGGACCTGACGGTGCAAAATGAATTTACAGAATATTAATAGGTTTCAGTAATGTGCACCATTGTCTTTCAGCTTAAATAGATCTATTTTTATGAAACCAGTATTAAAGTACAAAAAGTTACAACACTGATTTTTAAGAGTTTATTTTGTTTAGGTTGCCTGTCTGTAGCTGAAGGTTAAGCATAATGTCACATGTTTGGGGATGCAGAAAAAAAAAACAGCACTCATGTTCACAGCTGTGATAAAAAGAACTTGTTTCTGCAATGTGCTAGTTTGCATTTCAGAGACACTGCAGCCACAACAAGGAATGACATTATTATTAGATGCATAATAATTATTATTATATCATTAGATATTGGACGGTGCAGTGGTAGCATTGTCGCCTCACAGCAAGAGGCTCTCCGGTTCTATTCTCGGATGGAGTGCCTTCTGTGTGGAGTCTGCATGTCCTCCCTGCATTTGTGTGGGTTTCCTCTGGATGCTCCATTTCAAAGACATGCATCTGGAGCATTTCTCCCTGGACGTCTGCTGAAAATTGACTTTGTTCCAAGTTGGACTTTCCCAGTAAACAAATATTAAATAAATAAATTAGCTAATTTGCATGTCTTTGAACTGTCATTAATTACCACAAATGCAGATCCACACTTGTTATCACTGGCTACTCATGCATCATGGTGACAGAGGCACCTCCACATTCATTCTCATTCACATGTGCACAAATAATAAAACATACACTCCACATATCCCTTACTTGCTTTAAATTGACAAAACATCTCCATTGTCTTTGCTTAATATTCTGTTCTTATAAATCACAGATGATTGCACTCAGTCATTATTGCTGACATTAGGATTTCAGACTTCATATCCTTCAGTAACTGCATGCTACTGTAAAAGCTCTTATTTTTTAATACTTAAAATCCATCCCTGATGCGTGTCTTTGTCCCACCATTATGTTTGACTTTGTCTAGATGATTTGCGCTGTGAGACTGAATGATGTGCTTAAATGTGTCCTGTCCCTTTCCTCATAACTCAGAAACTGTTGTAGGCCTTGAATAATACTTAAGACTTTCATTATATGGTAAAAAAACAAAGTCACTACATTTACTTGCCAGTTAGTGCTGCAGGTTAATATTGCTCTTTCCTGTGTCAAAGTCCAGGATTAAAAGCCTTTTTTTCCTCATTTTTTATTTTTTTTCCCTACACATTATCCCACTGTTGGTACAGAAGATTAATATCCTGCATGGAAGGTGGGAGGATGCAGGGTTTAAATCCTTTTTTAGTACTTTTAAGACATGCTATTTAAAGTATCCTAGGTTCTTAGTGGTCCTCCTGACCCACATTGTATTTCTAGTTATTCCTGGTATCTGGTGTTTCTCTTGCCCATAACTGTTATTAAGTTGTGTAACTAAAGAGTTATCCCTAGTTTCCAGTGCTCCTCCAGCCCCAGAGACATTTTGATAAAGAGTTTTCCATGAAGTACAGTGTCCTCCACCTCTACGTGCCATTAAGGTTGATATCTAAAGAATTATCCCTGGTATCTAGTGCTACCCCACCAATAAGTTTCGTTAAAGATCAAGTCTAAGGATGCAGAATGATCTTTGTTTTTTGCATTTCTGTATACAGAAAGGGTGCACATACGTCATTATGCATGCAAACACTTTTTTATACAAAAAACAAAGGTTATTTCTCACCCATGTATAAAAAATGTTTAAATATTGCTTCCAAACACTGAAGTCTAAATGTAGTAAACTGTGTTTATGGCATTAATATTCAGGGGAGGGCAGGGGTAATTATGTCCTTCTGGGTTCCAGCTCTAATAATGCTGGATTAGCATAGGGAATTAATTATAAATTAGCGATGTAATTGCCAAACTGTTAAATTAAAAGTTTGGCAAAAAAAAAAAATAAAGATATAGTTTCTGCCAAACTGTTAATCTAATTGTTAGGTGATTAAATCACTAACTTATGATTACATAACTATGCAAATCTAGCATTATTAGAGCTGGAACCCAGAATAACATAACATCCCCTGCCCCCCATCTTAATTTAAATCTTAATATTATATTAAAGTCTTCAAAATGCACTTTTCTTTTCATACAAAAAGTATTCACAAGTATAAAGATGCATGCACTTTTTTCTTTGAAAAGAAAAGGATGTTTTGTATCTTTAAACATGACCATTAAGAAATGTACTTAGAGTTATCCCTGCTGGCTAGTGGTTTCCCTGACCCACATTGTCTTTCTATTTTTCATTAAGTGCCTTTATCACATGGTAATGGTATATGGAGTATCCCTGGTGTCGTATGGTTCCTCAGGGCCATTAGGGAACAAATGTTAAGTGTAATCCCTGGTATCTAGTGTCCAATTAGGGAACAACGTTAGGTGTAATTCCTGATGTCTAGTGTCCCTTCACCTATCCTAATTAAATCCATGTTAATTGAGAGATGTATGGAGGTACGCACATACACACACACATACACACACATTCAGTCCACATTGTGATGACCCCCACACTGGACCAGTAATCAAAGAGCCTCAATCCTCACCACTGACACCTGTGGGGGGAAGTTCACTGAGATGATAACAGGTAAAGACATGGTATTTCCAGATGCAGATCAAGTGCAATTTCCCTTAAGAGCACAGAGATCACAGTCTGGGGTTGGTTTCTCCCTCTTCCTCCAGATCCCCAATAAAACTCCCCACTAGCATAGCTATAGAGTTGAGATCTCAGTTGAGTGACCAAGCCAAGACCTCTAGCACCCTCTCTGTCCAACATGTGCTTTGTGTCCCTGCCAAAGTAGCTGGCACATACATTCTTTGATGTTTGATTTACACACACACACAAACACACACACACACACACACACACACACACACACACACACACACACACACACACACACACACACACACACACACACACACACACACACACACACACACACACACACACACACACCTGGGAAAGGTTGGCACAGGTTTACTATGTCCCTTCTGCCCAGGCTATGAGGTAGTTACCACTGCCACCAGTCATTCCTTATCAGCTACTTTAGGGCCCTTAACAGAGGGTGTACAATTTTACTGCAGTTACATCAGAGTTCAAAACCACAAGAAATATTTAAAATAACATTGCAGTACAGGCTCACACAAATAAAGAATAACAAAATCTAAACTAAGCTTTGTTATATTCCTGATTGTATCTAAGAGTGTTAATATACCCTAGCAACTTACTTAATTAGAGCAAGGCAGATGTGGTTAATGGTTCTTATTATTGTTGTCAAGTCCAAGACAGAATGCTCTGTCTCAGAGACAGACTTCTCAAAAATAATATCTAAAATATTACTGCTGGGATAGCTTGCAGAATGACCTAATGTCTGGTCATCTGACTTCTAGCTTCCAGGAAAAAAACCCTTTGCTGAAGCTGGCAGTATTCAGCATCTACATGTAAAAATACTCATAGAAGGGCTTTTGCTCAGATATTTTGGCAGGTGCTAGAGGTCATAAAACAATTGCATTTCTTCATGCTTACAAAGTAGCATTTAGTTCATATCAAAGACAATACAGAAAGCTTCCAAATACAGACTTTGCGTCTCTGGCTGCATTGAAGCATCTTTATGTTCTAGCCTATAAAGTAATTTAAAGTTTGCTGGACTGAGGTTAACCCTCTGATTTCCTCTGTTAACATATACATTTAAACAGTTACAATAGTGCATGTACATTTCTGTTCTCTTCCAGTAAGGCACACTGTAGATACATTTTAAGCACAAGCACTTTACAAATACCTTTACAACATAAACATCTGTACAGAGCAGTTTGACATACACATGGCATACAGTTCTAATCCATTTGTAATACAAGCATCTTATATTAATTAGTTTGATATTCACAAATGACATATAATTATGTACAAAATTCCAGCTAGCTGTGCTGGCAGTACCTCATTTTGTCACACACATATACAACACACACACACACACACACACACTCACACACACACACACACACACACACACACACACACACACACACACAAACACCTCACCTTTACTCTGACTAACATTCCTACTGCAACCCATCCAGTCAGACATGCACTTACACATAAATTCACAGGTGCAGCCCCTCATATACATAGTCACTTACATACACACACACTTTAATAATGCGTTGTCTGTTAAACTCCCCAGTACTTACGTTTACTATGACAGATGAAGACACAAGCCTGTTGCCATGTTCATTATCACAATTGGCCAGGAGCATCCTTGTTAACTTGCTTAGCCAAGTGACTCTCTGAATTGCTCAGCCATGTAAATGCCTTACCTGAAGTAGGTCTAAGTGAAAGCATGATGCTAATTAGCATATACCTCCTCCCACTGATAGTTCATTAGCATTTTGCATGACTTCAGAGACAGCCCACTACTGTGCTGCATGTCTTTATGCTTCCTGGTAGGGCTATCTCTGAAAGCAGATATGCACCTCTTGTACACTTTACATTATCCTTTCTAATTTTGTCCCATGATGTTTAACTAAGAGGTATATCAGTGTGAGAAATTAAACACACACACACATTCACAGAAAAAAAACTACTTCAACATACCAAAACGTGCATATGTCTGTTTTATTATTTTAATGAAGTGGTTTTCTTTGTAGATTCAGAACCTGCCTTGGTTTGTTCTTACTATAAATTTTATTTATGTATTTATTTATTTATTTATTTACATTTGTTGACCGGGAATGTCTGACTGGATGTAGGTCCATTTTCAGTGGAGGCCCAGGGAGAAAAGCTCCACAGTTAAAATAAACAGACAACAGTTACACTGGATTACATAGTGAATAACAATTTAACATAGCAATTAATTACAAACATATTTACAGATGAAGAACATAGTACATCAGTAGACAACTAGAATCTTTATCTGCGAAGTACATGACAGACATTAACAAATGTTACAATAAGAAGCTCCTGCTTTATAATAAGTACTAGGCTTATGAGCATCTGAGATTGCTATAATCAATGTAGTTAGTGGGGTGGAAAGAAAGGTAGTGGTTGGATGGGGTGGGTGATATTAGAGTGGGAGTTGCAAGGGCATAGCCAGCATGTTTTTAGGTGTGATTTTAGTAAAGTTTTGAAGTGGGTGCATGATGGTACGGAGGTAATTGTGGGTCGGAGAGAGTTCCATGATTTGGCTATGTCGCAAGAGAATAGTGCTTCACTAGCAGAGTTATTGGCTTTAGTGATCTGCAAGTGATTTTTGTTGCTGGATCTTAGTGGTCTGGTGGTGCGATAGGGTTGAAGTAGATTAGATTCTGGAGGGATGAGACATTTAGTGGATGGTTTTCTAGTTTGTGGGCGAGTGATAGTTGATACCATTGAAGGAGGTGAGGGAGTTCAAGCCAGCCCAGTTCAGCAAGTGAGAGACAGTGATGACTATGGTAGGATGCCCTTGTGGAGAATTTGGCGATTTTGTTGTAGCAGGTTTCTAGCTGGTTTAGATCGCAATGCCTTAGGTTGGTATATATTGGAGAGGCATAAAGTAGGATGCAGATAAGGTGGGAATTTGCTATTGAAATCTTTGCTCCTTTGGTGAGAAGTTGTTTATTTCAGTATAACGCTCCTAGTTTTTTGTGGACTTTTTTATGGTCATGGATATGTGAATGTCAAATTTTAGTTTATTGTCTATTTCCACTCTGAGCAATTTGGTGTGTTCAGTTGGGTATATAGTGGTGTTGTCTTTTGCTGTGATGTTAAAGTGAGAGTTGTTTTGAGTATGTTTGGTGGGTTGGAAGATGAGTAGTGTAGTTTTGTTTGGGTTGAGTATTAATTGGGCATCGGACAACCAAGTTTCAACAGAGGAAAAGGCTTCCTGTGTGACTTTTTGCAGTTTGGGTAGGGATTGGGCTGTGCAGATGATGGTTGAGTCATCTATGTATTGTATGAGTGTGCCATGTTTGGTGGCAGAGGCTGGATTATTGGTGAAAACAGAGAAGAGTAGGGGTCCAAGGATGGATCCTTGGGGAACCCCTGTGGAGACAGGTAGTTGGGGAGATGTGTCATTCTGCCATACAATGGATTGTTGGCAGTCAGACAGGTAACTCTGAAACCAGTTGGTGACTGATTGAGAGAAGGATAGGTTACTGAGGACAGAGATGAGTTGTTTGTGTGGGACCATGTCAAATGCTTTAGATAGGTCTAGGAAAGTAGCAGAGGAGAGATAGCCATTGTTTTTATGCTAAAGGATAGTGTTAGTAAAGGAGAGTAAGGCAGTGGTGATGCTATGGTTTGGTCGGAAACCATGCTGAGTACTGGAAAAGAGGTTGTTAGTAAGGAGGTAGTCTGAGATCTGAGAATGTATGCATCTCTCTAGTAATTTGGAGAGTGGAGAGAGAATAGCTATGGGGCGATAATTGGTTAGTTCTGTGGAGGGGCTGCCTTTGTGGAGGGGAATTATTTGTGATACTTTCCACAGTGTGGGAACGTAACTTTCTGACAGAGATTAGTTAATCGAGACGGATACTGGGTAGGCCAGAGCATCAGCTGCGATTTGTAGGTATTCACTTGGGAGGTTGTCTACTGCTAATTTGGTGGGCTCAAGTTTAGTTAAGAGGTTTTTATGTTGGAGGTAGGTACAGGAGAAAAACAGAAGGCAGTGGGGAGATTACTAGTTGAAGGTGTGGGTTGGAGGGGAGGGGGTTGTTTTGTTTAGCTAGTGATATTATGGTTTGTGTGAAATGCGTGTTGAATGAGGTAGCAATATTTTCGGAGGAGTGAGGGATGTTAGGAGGAGGGGTACTGACTTTACCTGGGTGGTGGATAGAGTTTATGGTGGACCAGAATTGTTTGGGGCTGTATTGGGAGGAGTCTCGGGCAGACTGGTAGTATTACAATTTGTCCTGTTTTATTAGCTTTTTTGACTCTATTGCGTAGTTCTAGGAATTTCTGTCTAGTTGAGGGGGTTTTGGTTTGGCGACAGTGCCCCCAGGCTTTATCCTGGGATTTATAAATGTTTATTTATAAACATGAGCATTTTATAAATATGAACATTTATAAAGGTTATCATCTTTATAATGTCTGGAAAAATCAGCTGCACCATCTCCTAATTCAGTGTCTTCATGCATATATTTTTATATGGATAATCTCTTGCACAAAGAAGAAAATGAGAAGACAGAATGAGGTGGGAGGAAGATGCTTAATTCAGTGTATAGTTCTCAAGAAGCACAAACTGAAATGCCAGACATCATTCATTTCTCAAGTGGAAATAACAGACGTGTATTACAATCAGAAAACAGACATTTATCATTACAATAAACCTCATTGAATCACAAGACAGCTGCTTTTGCTATTTCAGAAAGATAAAATAGCATGTTCCAACCTTGAGCCCCAGAAATGTATAAAAAGACCCATTATTAAGGGAAGCAAAGTGTCTGCTGACCTTGGAACAGAGCAGACATGACTTCTCATATTCAGTCATTAAAGGCAGGAAAGGCTTCCAACTATAAAAATAATTAAATGTAAAATGGGTGATACAATTTGTTTATTTATTTCATTTTGATAAGCAAGTAAGTGGTTGCCAGATTAGTTTCTTCAATGACTTGGGTAACATGCTGAAAGGCAGAAACAAAAAAATATATATGTATAGACTAAACAAACACAAATTCAGAGTGGTTACCATAGTGTACAAATGAATTGTACATCTTGGAGTAACATTTCTGCATTTAGAGAATGCCCTACCACAGTGCGTTAGCATGAATGTATGGAGCACCATATTAAATGCTAATGAAACATTCCAGGGGAGAGACATATGATAATTAGTCATGTGCTCCCCCTATAACTGCCATCTGTAATGCATTTATGCATCCAAAAGATAAAGAGAAGTGCTCAGCTACATAAATTAGCACAGCTACTCCTGGCTGCTCATGTTAATGAACATGACCAAAAGCTTGTGTTCATCCATTAGGATAGACATAAGTGCAGGAAGTTTAGCATACAGGAAGTTCTAGGTGTGTGTATGTGCATGTGTGTATGTGACTTGCTATATGTGTGAGTGTGTGTCTGCCTGGAAGGTCACAGTAGGGGAGGTTAGTTATGAGGAAGGTAAGCTTTGTGTATGTGTGTGTGTGTGTGTGTGTGTGTGTGTGTGTGTGTGTGTGTGTGTGTGTGTGTGTGTGTGTGCGTATGTGTTTATACACATTAATGTGTGAATGTTTGTTAAGGCGGGGTGATTTTCTTACCTGCATACTCCCCTAGTCTAATAAGCAAATCCTGAAAAATAAGGTCAAGGAAAAACATTAGACACCAGGGATAACTGTGCAGTATCATGTCTTAACAGTTATACATGATGTGGGTTGGGAAGAGGCACCAGCTACCAAGGATAATTGTACATTATCATGCCTTACTAGCATGTATACAAGATGTGGAAACACTAACTACATGGGAAAACTATTCAGTAATGACCCTGAAATGAACTTAGAAAAAAAGAATAGATGACAAAAGCTGGGGGTACTAGTTACCAAGGATATATATTTAAAATTGTGCCTGTAAGGTGATTCAAGATGATGTAGGTCTGGTAAACACTAGCCGTCAGGGATACTCTATACAGTGTACCATAAATGCACTTATTAAAAAAAAATAAATAAAATGATGTGGGTTTGGAGAATCACTAGACTCCAGCAAGAATATAAATATTGTGCTTTATAGGCACTAAAGAGATTTAAAAGCAGAACCCTTCCTCCAAGAATATTAGTCCTCTGAGGCACTACTAGGCACCAGGGAAGATGACTCATAAATCTTAAAAAATAAAATTAGAACAGAAGGAGGAGGCTTCATATCCTACATGACACATGAAACAGTACTATTATCTCAGTACACCAATTGAGATATGACTGTAGCAAGGGTCATACCGAGGGTTTTCTTTACATTTAATTATGATATTGGGCAGTATTAAAGTGCTGCAACAGCTCTAGAGTTATGAGGGAGAGGGTATATATATATATATATATATATATATATATATATATATATATATATATATATAAAACACAGTCCCAAGCAACAAGGAGCTCTATACGATATCCAGTGATGGCAAAACCAAATAATATTGAATCCAAGTTAACGTAACAATATACGAACTTCAGACAAGTTAGTAAAAAGTACTAAAATCCTTTAATGTAAAATGTAAGCGCTTTCACGGAAAGTCATTCCGCTTCTTCAGACATATTTACAATGAACTCACATACTGCAATATATACTCAGTCACTTGAATACATAATGAAGCAATAAATCTATTAAACAATTAGCTCCACAGTTACTTACAAGTCTTCACAATTAAAAATTAAAAGCCATAGATACAAATACTAACGTAACCTCCTAGCTTTCAAATGAGGTTTTATAGAAACCGACTCATTTAGACCTCTGCCCCTATGAGCTCCAAGCCTGAAAATCCAATGTAACTCAGCTTGTTCAGTTTGATTGATTATGTCTCCCATGTGTATATTTTCTGCTTGCACATGTACAATTTGGAAAAGAAAAGTATGTTCAGCTCCCTCTTGTAAGGAATGCTTGGCCAGGGCACTATAATCATTCTTCCTGGTATAACAATAAATGTGGTCCCTAATGCGTTCACGCAGGGTCCTGTTGGTTTTACCCATGTAAAAACAAAAGCATGCTATACAGTGTGCCACATAGACCACATTTTTGGTGCCACAATTACTGTTGTTCCTCAATTCCCACAGACGTCCACTGTCTGGGTGTTTGAAGTAGCGTGATTCATCTATGTGAACACACTGTGCGCATTTGCCACACTTAGTGGTAACCTCATAGATTCTACATTGGGAGGGGACGTTACCATCAATCAAATCTTTATAACATAGAGATTGTTTCAAATTCTTCATGATACTATATACAAAAGTAGGGTGATAACCTACAATGTCCTTGACCTTATCATCCACCATGAGAATGTTCCAGTTACTTATTATGGCATCCTTAACAATTGCAATGTTACTATTATATAGAAGAACTAAGCATTTTTTTCTCACATAATTATTCCTCTCTATCTTAATTCGAGGACCCAGCCTATCTGAAAAATAGGGTTTCGCTCTAGTAGTCCTAAGGGTGTTTACATCCTGATATACCCTAGAAATTTCTTGATGATTATACCCTCTATTCAACAAACCTGCCTCAAGTTGTTCAAGCTCAGTCCTATAATGTGCATCATCACAGGATAATCTAGACACTCTCTTCGCTTGACCCTTAATAATATTCTCAAAAACACTGGGGTTATGCATGCTGGTTCTGAACAAAAATGCTGGCCTATAACAGGGCTTACGATGCACTCTAGTCATAAGAGTAGCCCCTGATCTAAATACTTCTACATCCAGATAGTTAACAGCTGTTGCGGAGTACTCAATAGTAAACTTCAGGAATGATCCCATATTATTAGGCCGATCAAAAAATGACATAAGTGTTTCACCTGTACCTACCCACAGGAAGAAAAGGTCATCGACAAACCTTCTGTAGAATGTGATGTTCGGATGTTCCTTCAAGCATCCACTCTCCCAGGCCACCATAACCAGATTAGCATAACTATTAGCACAACTAGTGCCCATAGCCACTCCTTTTCTTTGTTTGTAACATGTGTTCTGAAATAAAAAGATATTACTCTCAAGAACTAACTCTAATAGGAGACATAAAAAATCAACCTTGCTATGATCCATGAGCTTGGATTCAAATAGCAAACTTCTGACATATTCCAAGCCTTCAGCATTTGGAATACAGGTAAAGAGAGACACAACATCCATAGTTACTAACAGAATATTATCTAAACTATATAAATTACTAACACATGTAAAAAGATCTATTAAAAAATTGTTCCGTGTCCTTGAGTACATACAAATAGTTGCTCAAAACTTTCTTGAGTTCATAGTCCAAGTAAATAGACATAGGCTCAGTAAGCCATCCAGATCCTGAGACTATGGGCCTGAAAACAGGTTTCATCAAGTTTTTATGAACTTTAGGTAGGCCATGTAATGTAGGTATTAAAGGGTATTGAACCACAAAAAAATTGAACAACTCTTCACTAAGAACATTCAAACATTTACACTCAAATAAATTGTTACAGATATTGTTTTGTATCTCATACACAATAGTGGTCTGGACAATTTCATATGCATCATCATTCAACATTTGCTGCATAGTTGTTACATAGTATTGTGAATCCAACACAACCACTGGGCCCCCTTTATCAGCAGGGCGCACAATAATATCCAAATTATTCTTTAAACTATGAAAAGCCTGAAGTTCCTTGGTGGTTAAATTAGCATGGTTGATAGTTCTGATAGAACTAAAATCGTCATGCAGTCTATTTTCCACAGCCCTCAGAAATGTATCAAGATTGGCTTGCAAGTGTGGCATGAAAGTACTTTTGTTCTTAAAAGTTTCTGTTTTTGGTATAGAGTCACCACCATACATCAATTTTAATGCTACATTGCGTACAAAAACCCTAATAGCTAATGCTGTTGACTAATATCCATGTTACTACTAGGTATAAAACTCATACCTTTATTAAGAAGATATACTTCTTCTGGCTTCAGAACATATTTAGAAATGTTCAACACTAAATTTCCTGATTCCAGAACTTTTATAGAGTCCGCTGGTTCTGTGGATTGAAGGACTCAATTCCTCTTTGCTCCCCTGGCCATGTCCGAGTCTATAGATCTCTTCCTGCCCGTCCAAATGGGTAAAGGGGCTTCTGGAAAGTTTTTTGCTTCACCAGAAATCAACTGAGCCTCCTCCTTCTTAAGTCGAATTTTTCATCTCACCGCCCCTGATAAACTGATTGCATTGTCGTTAACGTTGGATGGAAAATTATTTTGTGGACGTTCTGTTAATACCTCATCTGGTGTCGTGTAAACAGAATCGCTGGATTGAGGTGAAATGGCATTAGCCTGCCGACCACTATTCAGGCATTCCGTCTCTTCAGACCTCTGGTTCACTCCTCCACTCAACAGTCATCCTGTGCCACCAGAAACATGCTCCGACTGTGCAACAACACATCCCCGATTTCTCGTATTTGATAAATTCATAGATGCGCTTGTACCTGCATCATTTGTAACACTAGTACTGTTAAATCTAGGCCAAACGAACACATTATTTTTCGAAAAGTCTTCAATGTCTCTATTTAGCTTCCTTCTCTTGTGTTCTATAAGGTTTCGTTCATAGCGTAGCAACCTGTCCAGCAATTCCTGCATAAATATCTCTGTTGATTCAGCTCCATACACCTCCATCAATTTATCTTGTGAAGTAATAATCCTGTCTCTCAGCTCACACTCTGTTGGCTGAAAGAACTCTAGCAGCAATTTAATATATGCACGACTTGCATCTAAATTAATTTGTTGCCATTTCGACAATAATATAGGATATGTGTTCCCATACGTGGGCATATATATATATCCATATACATATACATACCTCCCAACCTCATAGTGCAAAAGTTTTGCCAAAGGTGCTGAATGCTTTTATAGTTCCCCTTTGGCTGGCAGATACTGTGTGGTGTCCATTACAGATCCCCATTGTAGATGCAGATATTGCACATACAGTACATTCAGCTGGGCTACATGCACACAACATATACATACATATACGTATATATATATATATATATATATATAGGTCCCCTACACATGGTCAACATTTCATAATGTCGAAGACCATATGGCCGAGACCATATGATCGACATTTGAAATGCCGACCATGCGGAACTGGCATCTCCATACAGTGCGGAATGGAAAGATTTCCATTTTCGCACTGTAGTGTGATCTTGGAGTTGGTATATTTAAGTTACAGGGGGTTGTGGGGGGCATAGCCCTACAGAGGGGCATAGCCCCTCTGCTAGCAGTTAAAAAGTAAGCTAATGTTGTGTGTTTTATTTTTTTTTTCAGGTTCGAAATTTCAGGAGCGAGCATATGGTCTCAGCCATATGGGTTTCATCTTTCTTAAATTTCAAACATGTATAGTATACTCTATATACATCTATCTATATATATATATATATATATATATATATATATATATATATATATGTGTATTTTTATATATATATATATATATATATATATATATATATATATATATATATATATATATGTATTTATATATATATATATATATATATATATATGTGTGTGTGTGTGTGTGTGTGTGTATGGGTCCCATTTAAGTGAACGAAGTTTCAGAACTCCGAATTTCATATGGCCGAAACCATATGATCGAAGTTTTAAAACTTCGAACACTTAAACAGAGATCTCCATACAGCGCAGAATGGGAATATTCCTTTTCCTTGCTGTAATGCGATCTTGGAGTTGGTATATTTTAATAGTGGGGGATGTGTGGGGTGCAGGGGCTTGCCTCCCTGCATAAATGTGTCTGAATTTGTTTTTTTTTTTTTTTTTTGAATGTTCGAAGTTTCTAAACTTTGATCATATGGTCCTGGACATATGAGATTCAAAGATTTGAAATTTCGATCATTTAAAGTAGACCCATATAATATATATATATATATATATATATATATATATATATATATATATATATATAATATATATATATACACACACGCACACAGTGGTAGAGAGAGTGAGTGCTTGCCAGCTACTCCTGTCCAAGCATATAGTTTTGGCATGTTGCTATCACATAGTCGAACTTGTACAAGTTCGAACCTTATATGGTCGTGACCATTAGATTGAATTTGTACAAGTTCAAGCATTTCAACGGAAATCTCTGTAAGGGGAAGTTTCCATTCTGTTGAATGAGGTGCGATCTCGGAGTTGATATATTCAAGTAGTGGGGATGTGGGGCCGCAGCCCCCCTACATGGCGGGTGCAGGTGGGCTTGTCCCCCTGCTTACAACAGTTTATTTTGTTTTTCCTTCTTCTTCTTTTTTTTTTTTTTTTTTTTATTCATAGTCGAATTTTTGTAATTTCAGACGGAATAGTTCGTACATTTCGTGGTCGAAGTTATAAAACTTAGACTATGTGATATAGACCTGTTTTGACACAGAGCTGGGACTCCATCCCTCCTTGTCATAGTTCATATATTAAGGCTTTGTTGATCTGAGAATCCATCCCTCCTTATCAGTGTTCATCTTTTATAGTCTTGGGACAGAGCTGGGACTTCATGCCTCCTTGTGAGTGTTCATATTTTAAGGTTTTAGTGCAGAACTGGGACTCCATCCCTCCTTGTCATAGTTCATATTTTAAGGTTTTGGTGCAAAGTTGGGACTCCATCTCCTCTTTTCATAGTTCTTATTTTAAGGTTTTGGTGCAGAACTGGGACTCCATCCCTCCTTGTCATAGTTCATATTTTAAGGTTTTGGTGCAGAGCTGGGACTCCATTTTATGGTGTTGGTGCAGAGAGGGACTCCATCCCTCTTGACAAAGGTCATATTTTAAGGTTCTGGTGCAGAGCTGGGACTCTATCCCTCCTTGTCAAAGGTCATATTTTAAGGTTCTGGTGCAGAGCTGGGACTCCATTCCTCCATGTCATATATCATAATCTAAGGTTTTAGTGCAGAGCTGGTACTCCATCCCTCCTTCTCAGAGTTCATATTTTAAGGTTTTGGTGCAGAGCTGGGGCACCATCCGTCCTTGTCACAGGTCATATTGTAAGGTTTGGTGCAGAGATGGGCTGCATCCCTCCCTGTCATTGGTCATATTTTAAGGTTTTGGTGCAGAAATGGACTCCATCCCTCCTGGTCATAGGCCATATTTTAAGGTTTTGGTGCAGAGCTGGGACTCCAGCCCCCCTTGTCTTAGATCATAATTTATTGTTTTGGTGCAGAGCTGAGACTCCATCCCTTCCTGTCATAAGTTATATTTTAAGGTTTTGATTCAGAGCTGGGACTCCATCCTTCCCTGTCATATGTCTTATTTTAAGGTTTTTGTTGCAGAGCCAAGACTCCATCTCTACCTGTCATATGTCATATTTTAAGGTTTTGTTGCAGAGCTGAGACTCCATGCCTCCTTGTCAAAGGTCATATTTTAAAGTTTTGGTGCAGAAGTAGGAATCCATCCATCCTTGTCATAAGTCATATTTTAGAGTTTTGGTGCAGAGCTGGGACTCCATCCCTCCCTGTCATATGTCATATTTTAAGGTTTTGGTGCAGAAATTGGACGCCATCCCTCCTTCTCAGAGTTCATATTTTAAGGTTTTGGCGCAGAGATGGGACTGCATCCCTCCCTGTCATTGGTCATATTTTAAGGCCTTGGTGCAGAAATGGACTCCATCCCTCCTGGTCATAGGCCATATTTTAAAGTTTTGGTGCAGAAGTAGGAATCTATCCATCCTTGTCATATGTCATATGTCATATTTTAGGGTTTTGGTGCAGAACTGGGACTTCATCCTTCCCTATCATATGTCATATTTTAAGGTTTTGGTGCTGACCTCGGACTCCATCCCTCCTTGTCAAAGTTCAAATTTAAAGTTTTAGTGCAGAGTTGGGACTCCATCCCTCCTTGTCAAAGTTCATATTTTATGGTTTTGCTGCAGAGCTGGGACACCATCCGTCCTTGTCATAAGTGATATTTTGAGGTTTGGGTGCAGAGCTGGAAATTCATCTCTCCTTGTCATAAGTCATATTTTAAGGTTTTGGTGCAAATCTGCGACTCCATCCTCCCTTTTCATGGGTCATTTTGAAGCCATTTTTAATTTGATATGAAGTGATGTAGGATTCGAGTAAAACAATGAATGATTCCTCTGTGTAAGTTTTCAACACAAATTACTGTTAAAGCTTGTATTGTAAAACAAGCATATTTAGACTATTAAAAAACACATATGGTGCTCTGCAAATGTATCATAACATTTGAAGAAAGGTAGCACATATCTGGCAATGCATTTTGCTGCAATGTTAATTCAATTAGTTTGCTCAATGCCAATGTAACTGCTTCAGGAGAGTAATAAAATATTCTAACATGTCTAAGTTTTACTATCTGTCATGTATAAAAATGTAAGTCATACTCTTATTAAGCTTCATAGTGCACAAAAGTACGGCTATACATGTACTGTTTTGATTTCCTGTTATCTGTGTATGACAAAATACATTACCAGTAATATCAAAAACAGTGTCACTGCTAACACAGTGAAATGAAACTATGCTAGAAACATTGTGAAAGTCGTGAACTTGTTAGACAAATTATAATGTAATGTTCCAGTTAAAAACTTTAAAAACTAAAGAAAGTTGATTGCTTTAGTATAAAATGATTCAGGGACTTTTAGTTTTTGTTTATGTTAACTTTTGCTTTGTAAATACAGAAATACAGAAACTCAGTTCTCTGCCAGATCACCTTGTTTTCCTTTTGAACTACTGTTTTCATTCTATGTACTCAAAACCTCATTGTAAAAAAAACATATCTATTCACTTCAGTTGTTGCTGCAAAACTCACATTCTTTGCCGTTCTTGGATAGCATAGCTGGATATTTTAACTTGAAGGTGCAATGAGTGCATTGGATAGTACGTCCTTTATTATCTGAGAGTTCTGTTTCCTTATTGTGATAAATGTCATGAATAGCTCTGCTGAAATCCCCCTTCCTTACGCCATGACTGATTATTGAGGGTCCAGTCCATACTGCTCTTGGTGTCAGTTGTCTATCTATGTCTGTCTGTCTGTGCTAGTCATGAAATGGCATATAACTAATCTAGATAATTATGTAGATTAAAATGTCTTGAATGAATGATGTGCTCTCACTAAATAAATAGCAACTTCTTTTTTAGAGGTCAGCATTCTAAGTATGTTGAAACTACGAAAATGTAATCAAGATAGGGGTACTACCTATAATTATGTCATAGTGATAGTGCCTCTTTCACAATTGATCTAATGATGATATTAGTCTGTTAAAGCACTTGCAATGGAAATTCAGTTAAATTTCCATCTTCTTAAATGTATTTTCTTGTTCATGAACATCAGTCTCTGCTTCACAAGTAACCGTTGAACACTGTGCAGTAATGTCTTTCTGGCTTCCCATTTACCTCTCACTTGATACCTGAACGGTAAACAACTGCTGAAACCTACTCATCATAATGGATTCTTTTTCTATATTATCCAAAGACACTGTAAGATTAGCTGCCATCGTAAGTGAAGAATCCAATCAATGTAAACTTAAATTAGATGAAAAGCTTTTTCCCCTTCCCCACAAAAATGTTAAGTCCAAATGGGCTGTTGCTAAATATTTCTTCTCTGACGTCTAAGTTGTATAACAAAGTAGCGTAAGTCAGGAAAGTAATGATAAGGAGGGCATTCACAGCTACATTTAGGAAAAAACACTAAGTCAAGGAATAAAATTAGTGTTAAGTTCATTTATTGTCTCACACTGCAAAGATTAAAAAAAGGAGCTTTTAAGAAAGTTAACGAAAGACAAATAAATTAAAGTTACTTTGATGTCCAAAAGGATCATAGTCAAAGCCTTGTTGTGTCTTTCAGCTTATCCCAGTTAGGGGTCGCCACAGCGGAACTCCAGTCCGCTAATGTTTGGTAGTGGATTTTTACGTGCCGAGTTACCAGTCCTGATGCACAACCTTCAATGAAGGCATGCCCATTCACGTATGCCTCCACACAGAAGACGCTCTATCTGAGAATCGAATGGGACAACGTCTTGCTGTGAGGCGACAAAGCTACCGCAGCACCACTACCGCGGGTATCATAGTCAAAGCCTAAAGCTCTCATTTTACATAACACATAATTGAAAAGCTATACAAATTTCTAGAGGCATTCAAATTGCACATACCCACTTCTGCAAAGCATCAATGGGAATTCATCCAGATTCAAGCAAAATAACTGAAACTGGTATTGATATAATTGAAAAAGCATGATACATAAAGGTGTATGCATTAATTTGCCATTTTTAGGTGTTTTCTTTTTTAAATATGTCAATGTTTATTGAAACTACTTCCCAGAAATACCATCAACACATCATAAACATATAAATCAAGACTCTTGAAAAACAAAGTAAAATACTAGCCACCTCAAAAGTGGTTAAAAAAGGAAAATATAAAAATTGACCTAAAGCTCCATAAAGGTACAGCGTATTTTGAATCCTTATAAGACTTCCAACATTTTATATTCATAAACAGTTTATCACATTGTCCACTTTTCCATGTCCTAAATATAATAGTGGCAAATGTCAATACAACCCACTGCAGCCATAATGTCTCTACCATCAACTGGGGGAATGAATGCATGGTCCTCAAGACCCAAAATCATGCAGTCACTGTCATGTGGGAGTAGAGGTTTCCTCAAGACCCACTCAGCTGCTATTATAACCTGTTTCCAAAGGACTGCATAAGTTGAACACACTCATAATATGAGGACATAGTCAGCTATGGCAGTTTGTCATCTCTGCAGCCATAATGTCTCTACCATCTACTGGGGGAATGAATGCATGGTCCTCAAGACCCAAAATCAAGCAGTCACTGTCATGTGGGAGTAGAGGTTTCCTCAAAGCTCATTCAGTTGCTATTATAACCTGTTTCCAAAGGACTGCATAAGTTGAACACACTCATAATATGAGGACATAGTCAGCTATGGCAGTTTGTCATCTCCATCAGGCATCACCTGCTTGTAAGTACGATTGGTAAAAGGTCAACAGAGTGTCTTCCAGAGATGTATGGCATTAAACTTTGTTAAGGCAATACCTCAGGCAAACACAAACTTCCTCCATGAATTAAAGACCCTTTCGCAATGTGACTCTGAAAATTGCATGCTCAGCATTTCTCCCCATTTCAACTTTAAGGGGCCCAGTGAAGAAGTTCCAACTAAGCAGTAGCACATTGATAATGTACCTTTAGAAAACTCCTATCCTTAAAGAATGTCCTTAACACAAGTTGGAGGAATTCTGTGGCCAGCATCTGATGTTTGGTATAATGTTAAGATTAGGGCATGATTATTTACATTGTTGGATGTTTAGAAAAGAGTGTGATGATAACAATACCAGGTCTGCCCAATAGACAACTTCTTGAGCTAACCATGACTCCTTGTAAGCCAGCCTTACCCCTGCCACATAGCTACAAGAGTACCATATCCTGTATTAAATCCTCAATTTCTTAAAAGGAAGGTCCAGATTCAGCAGAAATCTCCATATTTCATCTTCCCACCCACCTGGATCCCAATTTTTGTTTTTCTGTCAATGCATGAGTTCTACTTCAGAATAGAGCCAAACTGGTTTAAGGAAAGACATAGCTAGCAAGAATGCTGCTGCAGCCATCACTTTAACATGCCTCAAGAAGTCTGGAAGTGCAAAACATCCATTACTTAATCCTACAAATAAGTTCATTGAAGCGCTGCGAGGAGTATGGGATTTCCATAAAAAGTATGCAGTGAGCTTTCAGTATCCAAACTGGATAATTTGTCTTATACAGCTGGGGTAATTGTCTCACCAAGAAAATGAATTTAGGAACACAGCACATTTTCACAGTAGCTATTTTGTCCAATAAAGGTAAAAAATGGAGTGGCATCTTCCTAAAGGAGCTGTTACATTCTCTAAGAAAGAGTCCTTATTCAATTTAATTTAGCAAAGACAAATGCAGTAACAATTCCCATATACTTTAACCACAACTGAACTGGGATAGTAATATTCCCTTGTTTGTGTATTTCCACTTTGCATGCAACATTAATTGGAAAATGCCATATTTGTTCCTATTCATGCATAGTCCTCTGATATCGCCAAACTTATCACAAAGTTCTAATAGCTTGGATTTATTCATCAAAGGTTCCAACAACCAAACAACTCCATCATCTGCAAAACAAATGAGGAAATTGTACACAAAGAGTATATTTGAATTATTGCGATGTTGATGGAAATATAACACTAAAGTTTCAATAGTGAGAATGAACCACAAAGAGAAAAGTGGGCATCATTGCCTAATGCCCCTGAGTAATGCTGTGGAAATGTGCTGTCTTCCTAAATTCAACCTGGTGGACATATTAGATAAGGGCACCAAAGCAATGGACGAGGACAAAACAGTTCACACTGCCTACCTTGACCTGGATAAGGTATTTGACACAGCACCCCACTCAGACATTGTTGATAAACTCAAGAGGTTAGGAATAAACCCCTTATATCTCCCAGTGGATAGCCAATTGGCTTACAGACAGGACCCAGGAAGTTAGAATTGAGGAGTCCATCTCTACAAAGAAGCCACTCATAACTGGATTCCCTAAGTGATCAGGCCTCTGACCACATCTTTTTGTTATTAATTCTCTGAAGTCAAGGCCAACATAAAAGGCCTCTGGATGACCACATTTCCAGACGATTGCAAATTAGGATGCAAAGAAATGCATAATAGTATCCTTCGGGAAGTCATCAACCCATGGCAACTATCATATTGACAACACATCCCAAACAGCCAACCCAGTTGTTAGTGACTTGAAAACACCAGTAAACAGTAAGCAAGCATTTGACCATAATGTGGCTACAGTAGTGAGGAAATGATTCTATGCTGTGCAACTTATAAACAAAGGTATGGCATCTAGGCCCAAGGATGTCATTGTTTCATTATATTCACCATTCATCAGATCAATCATTGAGCACAATGTCCCTTTTAGTATGCACCTAATAAGGTACATCCATTAACTGGAACATCCACAGAGGTTCCTCACTAAAAGAATACAGGGTGTAAGTAACATGTCCTGTGCAGACTGCCTCAATGCCCTGTCTCTATATTTCATCTCCTACAGGCTGCTGAAGGGAGATCTATGTCTGGTATACAAGGCATTGTCAGACCCTATCCTGATGGACCTCCAGCATATTCACAAAACAACCAGCACCAGAATTACCCATTTTAAAGACTTAAACCTTGCCTGTTATATAAATAGGACCTTCTGAAGAGACAGGCATGTATCCAGAGACTACACCTACTCTGGAACATGCTCCCCAGCCATGTGAAGCAGAGTTCCTCTCTAACCTAATTCAAATGTAACTTGGACAATTGGATGGGGAACAGGAAATTCATCCCTGGTTTGGCACCTATGTCTCTAATGGAAGCAGGCAAACTTTAAATTATTCATCTCCCAGGTCCCTTCTTGGAAATTAACCTCCCAAGCCCCTGCATACACTTATCAAGGGCGCCAGAACATGTCAGAGATCTGGGATGCATGGCTAGGCTTAAAGTGGTCATTAGCCTAGTACAGACCTATGAACCTATGAGTCAACCCCATTTGTAGCTACTTGTACCATTGGTTTAAAACACAAAGGTTTGCATCATTCTACAATGCTTACGTGAAAGGCAAAAGAACTGAGAGCCTGCCATAAAAAAATCTCAGCTAAGGCAATCAAACACTTTCTGCAAGTCTACAAATATTGCATTCTTGAAGGAACTCTTAAATTTCATTTTACATAACTGCAACATATTAAACCATAGGAGTTAGAGGTCAGGTCCCCCTTAGTTCCCTTTGATAAACACTTGTTACGAGGAATGGTCCAAATGAGGAAGTAAACCATCCAATCTTCTAGCAAGAATTTTAGCATGTATTTTGGTTTCTAGTTTCAGAAGAGAAAGCAGGTGAATTTTTTCTGGGGTTAAGACTGACTTATTGACCTTAGAAAGAAAAATTATTGTGGCCACTCTACTGTACTCTGGCATGTACCATTTGAAATAATGAGAAGAGCGATGGGATTAATAAATCACATTTTTATAAAACTCTACTGGTAGATCTGTAAGTCCCAGGACCTTTACAGATGGTGAATCCTTTATACAGTCTACAGTCTCTTTGTGACTTAAACGTCAACTTAAAAAAAAAAAACTAAGTCCCTTAACATCACTTGGTGAAGGTTAATAGACTCCAAAAAAAAGTTGTAATAGCTTCAACACTGGTCATTTATTGGGTTTTATGTAAGTTTGCAAATAATTCTCTAACTGCTCATTAATTGTGCAAGAGTCTCTGTGAATTATATTCCCCTCATCCCCAATACATACTATAATTGTTTCTCTTTTCCTTAGTAAAAGTCTTTGGTTCAGTAGCTTAGGAGATATAATATCCCTAGCTCAATGAAAAAGTCACCACCTTTCTCACCAGTCTTGCAAATAACCATAATCTAGGGTCCTATACTCATTTATGTAGTGACTTATCTGAGCACTAATCCCTTTACTATTATGGGTAGATGCTTGGTACACTCATTCTCACTCTGCAATCTTAGTCTCCATATGCTGCGGGGGTTTTCCCAGTTCCTGCTGCCTAACATATTGGAGAAATTTCAATTTCCCCTTTATAACATTTTTAAAGTATTGCCATGTCAAAAGCATCCTGCCCTGCAAACTCAGTCATGCTCTAAAATTTGAATATAGCTTTCCATAACTCTGCCTTGACTCTGACTTGTTTTAGCAAAAGCAGGTCTCGTCTCCATGGAGGTCTCAAAATCTGGGTATACAGATATTAAATATTAGCCTTAACATAATTGTAGTCAGAGAGGGAGGTAACACCATCTTCAGCTGCAATGAAGCTCAATAGGAGATAGGAACTAACCAGGAGATAATTGATCCTACTGGCTGTACCATGGAAGTGAGTTAAAAAAGTGTGCTCTCATTATATAGGATGCAGGGTTCTCTAAGCATCCACTAAGGACAGGTCATTAATAAAATCCTGAAATTCCTTTGTAACCTTAAGATGATTATACTTATTATTTGATGATCTAACAATCTCTGGGTGTAACAATGTGTTGAAATCACCTCTGATAATAACCTGTATACCATTACCCCCAACTCTTAATATCGAATGTTTAAAAGTTGCAAGCTGTCTTTAGTCATTGTAATTAGGACCATAGTAGAATCCTGTTATAATGTGCTCCTTTTCCATTTGCAATTTAGTTACTTACTATGCTTCAAGTGAATCTTTAAGACACGCCAAGCACAACCACTTAAGACCATTTTGTAAGAGAATGGTAACTCCTTGATTTGCCTTATTCAAAGAGTTGACCAATCCTTACCCTTTACACTTTTAGAGGAAAAAATCTTTGCACTGTGTTTTAAGCTTGGTCTCATGTACAAAAATAATATCTGACCCCCAAATGATCCCTCATGTTAAGACAAGCTTTTTGTTTTACTAAAGTTAAAAGGTATCTGACATTCCAAAATAGACACACAAATGGCTGTACATTAAATGTAGGGTCTGATGAACCATCTTCGCCACCTGATAGTGAAATTAAATTGAAAGGAGCATGAAAAAGACATGCACCACTAGCTAAATTTATGTTGGTCAGCAAATGCAAAGGAAAATGGTAAGACAAAAAGATAACAGTTATTGAGTTAATACATGGAAACTGTCACGACAAATGCATATGAAATAAATGAGATAAGAAGTATTATTTACTAGTGCAACAAGATAAAAACACAGAGCAAGAAGGGACAAATACTGGCCTTGTGATGAAACAACTTAACAGGAAGAGCATGGATGTCCCCTTGGGAAAGGGTAATGATGGAGAAAAGAGAAGGAAAAACAAATTAATCTTTGCTTTTCCATAACTGAATACAATGTGCATTGGGAAATACAGTATAAGCCCTCAGTATAAAAAACGACCTTCTTTAGCACAAACTCAGTCCATCCACTCCTCATTCTCTCCATGAAGGAAAAACCTTGAAATTAAAAGGAGGGACTTGGATTATACAGGACTGCTTATGCCACCTCCAAAAGTATGTGCAAAGGCCCTTATGCAACAAAAATATGACTTCTTGAGCATCCACAAAGAGGTGTAAATATCCAAAAAGTGAAATGAAAAATAGGCCAGTTCAGTCTATGGTCATGTTGGTGTGTGCCCATTTCACAAACTCTCTAGTAACTGGGGGGGGGCACATACTATGCAATGTCCAAATGTTGAATGTCTTCAGGACTAGGATCCAGGGTTAAAAATCTGAGCCTACTCCTTTGTTCTCCTTACTTTCTAGAAATGGCTGAAATCTGTTACAAGTTGGAATAGCAGGCTGGAAAAATTACTACTTTGTTTTAATTTGTGGGCCCACTGTTGTGGTGTTAGATGGCAGCATTGGGTAAGTTTGCTGCTTTTTGTCTGGTGAACATTTGTTTGGAGATAAGGATGAAGAGTGAATTAGCTATTTCCCCTCCTTGTGTGACAGTTTAATATCCATGTCTTTACTCTAGTCCTTAACCATAAAGAATCCTGATTATGCAATTAAGGTAGTAATGAAACAATTCACCTCTTCGGGCAGGTCAGCTACAGCAAACTATTCAGCATGCATGATATGACAGTTGGCAGAAGATTTTAATTGATAACAGGCACCTAAATCATGAAGCCTTCTTATAGAGGGTACCATTGCCTTCCATTTATGAAATAGGGCATTGCTGTAATCAGGGGAGACCTGTACAAGAGCTCTGTCCAAAATTAATTTCTCTCCCGATTCTCTGCAGTTTCATAAGACCATCTCTCTATCCATATAGTCCAAGAAATGAACTATAAAGTGCCTGGGTGCATTGGCAGACCTGATTCTGTAAGAGATTCTATTGGCCCTTTCAGCAGGAAGGCATCTGTCCAATTGTAAAACAAATTCATTGCTCAGACTAAAAAGCACAGGTCATTACTCTCCTTTCCTTCAGGTAGACAAATAAAGCATATGTTATTGCATTTCTTCTATTGTTCAGATCAACAGTCTTCATCACTATCCTCAGTGTCTATAGCTGTAACTCTCCGAGCTAAGTAGAGTACAGCGATAGCATTCCATTATGTGATTTAAGCTCTGCCTGCTGGTTATCCTCAGAGATGGGCAACATTTGGAGTGTTTCACTGTAGACATTTTAAGATCTGATGTATCCCTGAAAATAGCTTTCCCTAGTGATGTAAGTGTCTAAATTGCCACATGCAAGTCCCCAGGCTCCTGCTATACTGTTAGGCCTTCAGCAGGCATTATGTAACTATTCCCTCACACTTGGATACACCAGTGAGAACACGACACTGAAAAAAGCAAAAGCAGTATACAGCTAGATGACCAGAAGAAGAGCTCTCAGGCTAAACATTTTTGCCTTCTGATTTACTCACAAAACCAAAAGTAAGTCACTGCACTCCTTTATATAGTGCATAACAAATAATTCACCTGAGGGGAGTTCCTGCTTCTTTAAAAAGCAGTCACCACTGTACATTACTGTGCATGACCCTAATTCATATTTAATCTTCATTACAATAATCCTTCAGTGTGAGATTGTGAACTCTTAAACAGTGCAAGAACTGCTTAGGTTTTATAACAGATTGCATTAAATCATTTTGAAACTGAAGGTATTTAAAGTCAAATATCTGGCAACGCAGTATCTACTGAGTGAGTAGCATGAGAAAATAAATCACTTAAAATGTAGTTGATGTAATCAAATTAGGAAGAGCAACTGACTTGCCCATATCCAGCATTGTAATCTTTCTGGGACATTTAGGAAGTGGTCTCTAAAATAATCCATGCATCATCACAGCTTTAAGTAGAATGGCATGGGAAAAGAGGTGTCTCAGTATGCAGTTAACTAAGTTTAGGATGGTAGACATAAACAAATTTCACAAGTATTCAGCCATCAATATACTACGGACAGTTTTGCCTATGGAAAAGATCTGTTGGAACTATTTTTATGCCTTTATTTACTAAATGACTATGTACTCCCACACTGCAAGCACATGAAACTTTTTTCGTAGATGTGGATTGTGACATTAAACAATTTATGAAAAAATGCAGATACAACAGAAATTTAGAATAAAACAAGATACTCTGATGCAGCACAAGACAGACAATATTAACTGATATGCCACAATCTCATACACTGTAGAAAGAGGACACACACACACACACACACACACACACACACACACACACACACACACACACACACACACACACACACACACACAAACACACACACACACACACACACACACACACGCATATTCCTTGGGATTCATTGACAATCGTGTAGGCTTCATGCAAAGCATATACGATTTAAACACATTAGTGTGATGATGAGCAGCATCGCTGAATATGCATTCTGCTCATCTTGCTTACTTGTTTAGCAGCACCTTTTCATGGCCAGCAGCAGTGCTGGCTGTCAAAAAAACATGCAGAGAAGCATATATATATAATGTAAACAAAACAGCATACCTGTAAGCAAATCTAGCATGTGGGAAAGCATGAACGGCTTATGTAAACTAAGAGCAAGTTGACTACAAGAATTAAGATGCCTAGTAAATTACATGAGGACAATGTACACAGAATACAATGGTAATAGTTCAGACATAAGTAAGAGTGAGGGTAAATGGAGAAACTATATTGGGATAATGCCGTCAAATGTGATTATGATACAAAGAAATATTTTAAACATAACTACTTCTATACTGATGTAATAATAATTAATCCTGCTCACAATTCTTGACCCGTGCAAATAACTAACAAATTGATATGCTAACAAAGAATGTGAAAGGGCACAAAGCAACATTGCAAAAAAGGGGAGCAAATGTGATATTAATGTTGATAACGTATCTAGTTGAGATAACAGCAGGGACAGTAGATACATTAGGGGTTATTCACAAAGGCCATGGTTATCGAATACGGCATGCAGATACAGGGGAAAGTGTGTGTGAAAACTGACAGTACTACTGTATTCTCCACTTCATCATATATAAACAAGAAGAAATGAGCCCTACAGCTGTTGCTTCATGCTCATCCGAAAGGGACATGTTTTGCCTTTTTTTGTCATCTGGCAGCAATACAAAGTGGGTATATAACCTTGACACATGTATTAGACAAGCATGTCTTGTATATTCATGTACATCCTAAACAGTAATGTAATAACACTCAAATACACAAGTGATGAATGACAACACAGATCTGATGGTATTTCAGAAGTTCAAGGTCTCCTTTCATAAACTGAGTGCATCTATTACATGATTATACTGGACATGTTCACAATAAATTTCAGTAAACACTACTGTAGCAGCATGTAAGCAGCACAAACACATAAGAATTGTCCTAACATATGCCCAATCACACTTTATGAAGATCTTACATAATTTCAAACAGTGACATGCTATATAAGTATTAATGTCCTATAAAGCTTTACAGAGTGAAGAAATGAATTACAGTAAAACACAAATTTTGGATGAAGACATGCAATACAGACCATTATTATTTGAAAATTTAGTATTGCCTGTGAACAATCAGTGGCATATTTAACATGTGCATTTTGTCAGTCTTGAACAAATAACAGGATAGTTATCACAAACACAATCAGAACAAAAGTCCCGAGAATTAAGTGCCTCACAAGAAAAGTCAGGGAATCAAATAAAAATGACAAGTGAGTGCACAAACATGGTCGTGGTAAAATAAAACACTATTTATTAAAGTAAAAATGCAACAGAAAAATTAGAAACAAAATGGACCATTTGGCTACAGGCTGATAAGTCTTATGGTGTAAATGACAAGAGTTTCTATTAAGCCTTTCTTATTTGACAAGCCATTGAATAGATAGGTTTCATGTAATACGTATATATAGCTACATTTATATAAGTGAAAGTGTTTTAGTTTGACAAATAGTATTTAAGATGTTGGGCAGGATTCACGAAGGCTTGCACGGAGTGTAAGAGACGTGCAACACTCCATGCAAGCCTCGTGATCCAGGAACAGCCCTAAACTCCGTGTAAGAGACCAGCTAAAACGTCTCTTACACGGACTTGGCGTGGACATGCTAAATACCTCACTTGCATCCGAAAGGTATGCAAATGAGGTATATTAGCGATCCACGAAGCAGAAACCAGTCCGTGTAGGAGACGTTTTAGCTGCAGAAATGTACTCAGTTGACAACTGAGTACATTTCTGCAAAATCCACAAGGGAGCGATGTCAGCTCCAAAAAAAGGTTGCATATGATTCAGGCAGCATGCCAATGGCCAAATATGTGGCCATTGGCAAGATAACCCGATGCAAAAATATTAAAAATATAATTTTTTTTTTAAACCCCGCGCAAACGGGCTGCGCTGTATAAAACCATAAAAAAGAAGGTTATAAACCCACAAATGTGGGTTTTATGCAATACATGGAATGACAATGCAGGGACCAGCAGACTAAAACCAACATGGCCACCGTGTAGTGGTTGCTAAAGGGGGAAGCTGTGTCCAAGACATGTAACTAAGCATTAGTAGGCAATCTCATGTAAATGAGGGTTCGGATACTGAATCTCACAGTCACATACCAAATGAGCACAGTCTGAGTAGTGTAAGAGATACAAAAGGGGGAGGAATAGAGTAGGAGATAGGTGACATCACAGGGGGGAATGGTAGATAGAAATGCAGTTCATTGGCGGCCAGTGTAACATGACAGATGACAGGCACAAATCATGGAAAGAGGTGTGCCACTAGATAAGTCATGGAAAGTCAAGAAATAGAAGGTGTACACTGTTACCTACACCAAAGTTTCTTGCTGGCCATGCATGCGCACGTGTGCATGCCATGAAGCGCGAGTAGGACAGTGTGCGCGCGTGTAAGGCAGTGTGAGCATGTGGGAGCGTGTTGGGAGATGTTTAACACTGTTTGCGTGGGTGTGCACGCGTGTAGGGCAGGCTGAGCATGTTGGAGGCTGTTGGCAGACGTGTAACAGTGTTTGCGCGGGTGTACGCACGTTTAAACCCGAATAAGTAGATTCTGAACCATGTAAGCACGTGTGTACACGTGTAAGCCACTGTGAGCGTGTTTCAGATAGTATGCACGTTGCTCCCCCCTGAGGAAACAGAGAGGAAAAAGGAAGCAACAGAATTAATAGGAAGCTAGCAGGGATAACTGCTGAAGCTAGCAGGTGAAAACAATTAGAAGCAGGCAATTATACAGGCAGAATAGTAGCCCAGCCCAGCACTTAAAACTCTGCAAACAGTAGTGCAGGATGTTTCCATTAAGAGACACTGCAAGACAGGAGTAAGCTAATAGAAGTGAAAACTGAAAAAGCTTCACTCAGAGCAGAAATGTTAGGGGCTGCCATAGCTGTCATAATGAGACATAGGCGACTTGCTGAGGGTGGTGACAATGCAGATGGTGCCAGACAACCCACAGTGAGGAGACGGAGAAGAGTGTACAGACCCAGGGTCACCTACCACGGGTTACATGAGCTGGAGATAGTAGAGCGGTATAGAGTGGACAGAGAGCTCCTGCAGCAAATTGTTGAGCTGTGCAGGCCACGCCTCACACACAGAACCAACAGAGGGGAACCCATCCCAGTGGAAACCAAGGTATGTGTTGGCCTAAGAATACTAGCAACAGGTACCTTCCAGAGACCAACTGGCGATATGATGGGGATATCACAGGCATCAGCCTCCAGGGTACTACACCAGTTCCTGGATGCCATGTCAGCACATGTCGGTGATCATGTATATTTCCCCAATGCCCGTGAGGTATTGGCCAGCAATATGCGTCTCTTCCAGCAAATAGCGGAATACCCTGAGGTACTGGGTGCAATAGACTGCACGCACATATGCATCAAAGCACCAGCCGGTGAGTGGGGTAGGGCCTACATTAACCGCAAGGGCTTCCCCTCCATCAACTGCCAGGTCGTGTGTGATGCCCAGGGCATAATAATGAATGTGTGTGCTGGCTGCCCTGGGAGTTATCATGATTCCCACATCTGGCATTTGACGCAGCTGTACCAGACATTTGCCAATGGGGACATCCCACATGGACACCTAGTGGGGGATGCAGGTTATGCACTGGAGCCATGGCTGATGACACCCATCAGAAACACACACACACCTGAATAGGAACGCCATAATGAGGCACACGCACAAACACGTAATGTTATAGAGCGTGTGTTTGGGCTGCTCAAGTCATGGTTCCGGTGTCTGGACACATCTGGTGGAGCCTTGCAGTACACACCAACTGCATGTACCCAAATTGTCATGGTATGTGCTATGCTACATAATATGATCTTGCGAAAACAGCTGCAGCAGGACCAGCATAGGGCCGAGCCAAACAGCCCCCCACCATTGCCAAGGCCATCACAGGAAGAGCATGACTGGGAGGAGGAACAACCTGAGCCTGCCCCAGCAGGCAGAAGGAGGCATGCCCAGTATGCCCTGGCCTTGGCAAAGAGGCAACGCATAGCACATACACTGGCTCAGTAGGAACCCTGGGAATGATACCCCTCTCTGACTCACTCATATAGTAACAGGGATGCCTAACATGACACAACCTGCTCTCAAACATGTACAGGGAGTGTAGTATGTGCATCCGACAGAGGCAGCCCTGCAGCACCACCTGAGGCATGATTGCCATGTGTTAAGCAATGTAACACCATCTAGTATATGCAAACATGAAGGCCCTGCCTAACATCTCACCCTCACCAAGCATGATGCCACACTATGAAGACAAGAAGATCAAGTACAATAATTGGCTGAAGTAATGCAGTCAGTCAAAGTGGAGCCAATGTGTTACAGGCTGGGAAGATATGCGGAGTTTGACATGATGCACCACCTGCTAGGGGTGGCATGCACCTATCATGCCATGCCCCATGGATACTGGCAAAGGCTGTCAGTACCCACAGCATGCCCTGAATAGGTAAGTCTCAAAACACAAACCCAACCTCATAGGTTGTACAAGGGATAGGAACCTAGATGTAATACTACCCCATGACAGATGTATAAACAGCAAGATGTGTGCAGTGTAAACGCACACAGTAAGGAGAATGTAGATACCAGTCCTGTAATAGAGAACTGGGCAAGGCTCACATCAGAACCCTAACACTACCAGGTCACACCTCATACTGTGCTGTACAGCCGCAAAACATGGAACAAGCTACAAAAGGAGGGTGACTAGCTAGAAATGGCAAGGATAACCACACCCCCATGTTGGTACCACAACAAGAAGCAGCATGGAATATCCATGGTCAAATACCAATTGCTAAAACTGCCTCGCAGTATATAGCCTGCTGCAGAACACTGTCCTAATACCAGGAACAGCACCTGGCCTATGTCGGAATACATGAATATATCAAGCCCCCCAAACCACATTATATTGCTCGACTGAAAATACCCAGCCATACACCGGTAGCATTGTACTAGCACCAACACAGTAGGAGAAAATTACCCAGATTCCATAAACCAAAATGCCCAGGAACAATGTACTACTCCCACAAGAGGGGTAAGCATACTGGATGTGATAATCAGCAACATATGTACTGGATGGCAAGATGAGAAGTGTACCCCTCACTGGTAAGACCAGACCATAGAGTAATCACACTGGATATACACACCCTGACCCCAGTCCCTGGCCAGAATACCACAGTGAAAAACATGTGTAAAGTGTAGGTTGCAGCCCTCAAAACCGATGTTGAATCCACAAAAGGCCCTGTGCAAGTGCAGAATATGGGACACACCACAGAACATGTTATACAGGCATTCCATGAACACAGCCAGGAATGCTTGGAGTATGCAATCACAAATAACAACAACACACAATGCCATACATGCAGGCATCTGGCATGCTGGCCTCCAGCCATTACCAAACCATGCAAGAGAATGAGGAAGTTACCACATGATAGAGCAAACATAAAAGGGAAGTAATCACTGACCAGTGGTATGGCAACAACATATGTCCACACATACAATCCACTAAGTCCAGCCACAACAAGTATAATCTATGAATCCAGAGGCAATGTGACGCCAGTACCAAGTACACAGACAACCACAACACCCCCCAATAAATACAAACATATGTGATAGATGCATCCATGTATCCAAACCAGAGGTTGAGCTCCAACAACTCAGTACTGTCAACACTAGTCAGGAGGAGATAGTAACCACATACACCACAAACCCAGTCCCACATAGACCTACCACAACTGTAAACCAAACACATAAACACAGACAAATATTCCCGGAGGCCTTAATTACAAACACACCACACCAACAGACGCCTCCAAAGTAGATCACAAGCAACCACAACCTTCAAACATAGCACATGCAATGAATAGTATGCAAAGCTGGTGTGCCAAACAGTCACAGGCCCGAAGGAGAAACAACATGCCTGATACAGTCGTAATAGGTGTCTGTATAGGCAGACACACAGCTGTCCCACTCACCAGACTGAACAAGGGAAAGGGTAGAGTAAGCTGCTTGTAGGTAGCCACAAAATGCCACTTAACACAAGTACGCAGGTCACCCCAAAGCAAGCAGAAATATGATGCACTCAATGTCCATGCTGGTGTGAATTACCTGAGATGTACCTTCCTGGTCAACATCAAATGAAACATGGATGGTCCCTCCGAGTATGTACCCCAGGGCGGGATGACACTGGCTGTGTGCAGCATCCAACCCTCACCAAGAATGATGCCACAGTACAAACACAGAATGCTCATGTTTAACAGCTGGCACAGTTACAGCTGTCAGTCCAAGAGGGTGTAATGTGTGTCTGCTTGAGATGTCAAGCATGACAAGCCATGCTGCTGTTACAGGGATGGCTGGCAGCTGTTACCCGTGTGCATCTGGATACTGGATAAGGCCTTTGCCGCCTCCATAGAGCCGTATGTAGGCAAGGCCAAAAAGACTACCCACCACCCTAGAAAACATAAGTGGTAGGAAGCATAAGGGTAATGCTGACCAATGCCAGATGTGTAAACTGCAATATGCATGCCCCTGAGGCACTTCCCATTATGGAGAACATTGATGCCTGTCCAGTGACAGAAGCCTGCTGCAGGCCTAGTGATAGCACACCAGCACTACTAGGTTATACCACATACCATGTGTTATGGCCCCAACACCTGCACCAAGACATCAAAGGAGGGGGAGTATCCATATGCAGCACAGACACCCATATAGCCAGGTAACTGACAATGCACAAGGCAGCGGACACCACCCATATGCACATAACTGTAGTCAAAACTGCTGTACAGTCTGTAGCATGCGACAGACCACACTCTCACACACAAGAACCCCACCCAGACATCCGAAGACACTGGACAGTATGAATGTCCCATCAAATACCAGACAAGGTACACAAAGTACCACATAGGTGTCAAACCATTATGTATGCAAGGAGTCATTAGGGACCTAGGGACACAGGTCGACATTAATCTGTCATGTGACAGCCACAATGCCAATGTGGCTATGAAGACTGTTGATACTGGACACCGTATCATGAAAGGATTCACATCAACATCAACAGAGGTCACTGTGCCGCTCTACTGTTCCCTTATCAGACCCATAATCTAGTACAATGACTCATATGGGATGTACCATACGTGACATCTGCAGCGGTTCGGAAGACCTCATAGTTACCCCACCAACAGGATAAAGGGTGTGAAATATATGTCATATGCTGCCTGGCTGTAGACACCCCAGCTGACTGCAGTCACACACTGCCTACACAGAGGCATTGTTATGTCTGTTGTACCAGGCCATGTCCAACACAGGAGTAATGGACATGCTACACCACAGGAAATCAAAGCCATTGGAGCTGTGAGAGTCACAGATGTCAACCTCAACACATAATGAAATAAGATGTGCTGGAGGGACAGATACATAACCCATAGGCTCCCCACACCCAGAAACAGGATCCCAATCCATGGTAGGCAGAGCCCCTCACTGACACCCCTCAACAGGAATATTGCCAAGTGGATGGATGACTGTACATGTATACTGGGGGTCCCCACTGTGTCACGACCAGACAGAGGCACAGTGAAGAACCTCATAAATGGCCATAATTGAACATAGCAAGGGGTGGTGAAAGACACACACACTCTAGCTAGGCTTACTAATGGCCTAGGGTGTCTAGCCTACTATGAACCCATGAACCTATGAAGATACAACACGTACAGGACACTAAGGATAATCACAATGCTTACCCAACTGATGGTAGGAACCATGCTGGGCATCCACAGATATGCTCCGAATCACACAGATATTACAAACAACATACCAAACACACACACATATTGCTAACATACAACCTGTCAGGTGCAGTGCAAACACCCCGCCCGAGTGCAAAATACCTATCCCAGCAGATGGTCCCCTAACATTGCAGATGCTGAGGTAACAGCCATCATCTGCAAAGCAGAACACACAGCAGCAAAGGTATGTGATGGTGTCCTGTGCTGAGGCCAACATGGACCCCAAGAGTAATGGAATGCAAAATCACACTACTGGCCAATGTCAGCCTTACCACAGGATTTGTACCCAAAGAGCAGTGTACAACAACAGTGGTCCATCACAACAAAGGTGTTGCCTGAATGGATACTCCAAACGACCACCCCAGGATCCTGACAAGCTTGTTCTGCACAGCTATGGAAAGGATCAGTATGTACCGCAGACAGAAGGCTAATGTGAACCTACTGATACTGGACCCTACACACTGTGGCTGTTGTAACTGCAGAACCGGCCCCTAAACATGTCTGACCCATTTCAAGCAGTCATTAAGGTCATTGATGAGGGCTATGTGGTCCACACAGCGTAGCTGGACCGTGCACATGCTTCTAGACAATACCGTATGTGTTCAGTATAGATATGTTCAGCTTAAATATACACCCCTATGTCAGTAGAGGGGTTGCAAAGCAGACCAAGGACAGAACTGACATGGTCAGACATGTCGCATCCATGTCAGACTACAAAGCGGATATGAGTGGCATCCCACAAGGCCTGGTCTTGCCCCCCCCCCCATTCTGTATACATGTCCCATAGGTATAGGCCAACATGGAAGGACTGTGACTGAGCATGTATGCAGAGGAGTACAAACAGCCCACCATATCCGACCCCCAGCTGACACAAGCAACCCACAAAAGGGCCACCTACAAACAGACAACTGTAGCCATAGCCATGTCAGCAAGCTAATCGCAGAACTGTGTATAGACAACCACCGTGGATATACAGTAAGTGCCCACAAATTACCACACAGGTGTTAACCCATGAGGCACCTAACATGTAATGTGAGACCTGGGTACAAAAGGTGATAAATATCCTGCACTGGACAAACATGTGTGTGTAGTGTTTGCAGAAACATGTACCATATACCCACCCAAACATGAAGGCTGGCAGATGCAGATAAGGGAAACTCACTCTGGCTCCGCAGCCATCCTCCATCAGCATCACAACTGACTACAATAGCCCCTGTGGGATATACCGCAGCAGACACCTCCATCAACTGTAAAGTCCACAACAGTACCCCACCAGGGGTAGCAAAGAGCATGAACAGATGCCATGTGTTGCCTGAGTAAACAAACTGCAGCCCCACACACCGCCATCCTTCCCAGCTACAGGAAAGCTGTGCCTGATGTATGAAGCCATGTCCAACCTGGAATGAATGAACATGTTGCACCTTGTACAATCTGAATGGCAGTGAGCTATGCACATGAGAGACCTGAACCCCAGCACTGACATACATAGGACAAGCTGTACAGAATGATCCATAACACAGAAGGCACCCCACACTTCAGTAAACTCCTGGTACAGGTCAGCCAGAGTGCCACATATCGACACCCCTCAAGAGGCATCCTAATGAGTGTATGGGAGATGGTAGGCTACCCTGGGTATCACTGTTATGTCAGAGGTAGACAGAGGCACAGTATACCAACCATGACATATGTAATGGCAAACTCCAGTTACAATGTGTGTCGAAGGACAAACACACCCTGTGACTACCATCAGAAATGGCCTACGGAACATTGCTAGTGTTTGCCAATGTCCACCCATGTTGTGGAATACACTAGCAATGTTGGACGAGCCTGGTGTAGGTAGTCCATATCTGAACATATTGCAACATGGTCATATGTGCACAACTGGCCCCTACACAGTCTGTTGTGCTCACTATGAAGATGTCAAGCAGTGATAGGTCTAAAGCCCAGGGTACTGTCCACCACAGTGAAAGTATCGAACCAGTACACTATACGGTACTACAGTGTTAGGTCATTATGAAAGTATGTGGAGAACTGTCTGCAATGTATCCCATGCAATTCCTGCAGGCACAGTATAATCCCTGTTGTGGCAGACACAAAGCAGTTGGACAGTTAGTACACAACATGACACCCAACACACAATCATAAACGTGCGATACTGTCGAAGGTCACACACACCCAAATATGTGGTGGACTTCAGAGTACAACATATGGAAAGCTCACACTGGGCATGCTCGCACACTTTGATAAATGAGGCATATGTCAGACAACATGTCATGGAAAGGCTGAACTGGGCATGCTCACACACTTAGGCCATATCTCCGTGTAGCAGTTGGCCACACATATCTGGTATTTGTACGTGTCAGTCCAGGAACCAACCACAACACAGCAATCAGCCCAGTCCACACAGTAAATGACCACAGAGATATAAGTGATATAGTGGATCCCCGTCATATGCAAACATCTGCCAGAGATACACAAGTTGGTCATAGGAACAGGGAATGCTATGGCAATAAAGACCTGCAAACAGTAGAACAGCACAACAAATATTGTGCATCCGACAATTGAACATATGGGTGTAGAGGTCAATACTAGGCATCTTGCCCCAGGGAATGACAGCTCAGCCAGAGTGTGCTTGGCATCTGCATCCCCAGGATAGTAGGCTACCGTGCCACTGTAAAGTAGGTCACAGAAGGCAACATGTGAGGCTAGTGAGCTGTGCCTCTTTCAAGCAGGGGCACCGTGGAGGTCTCAGGGATTGAATGTGCTAAGCCACAGCCATGTTGTCGGTGTGTGCTGTGAGAGGGTTGCTGAGGATCTCCGACAGTAGGTGTCCGTCAATAACAGACTGAGGGGAGCCCTATCTGCATTCTCTGGATGATTCCACTGTCAACACTGTGTTGTAATGAGTATGTGTGAAAGAAGTGCCGTGCTGGAACTGTCCACAGATGTCCTTCCTCTGTGGGCTACAGCTCTGCAATGTATTAGGTCTCTCTGTCTGTTGAACGGCGCATATATGGCTGGTGTACAGCTGACAGGTGTCTTGTTGTGGAGCAGTCATGGGTATATGTGGGATAGCATGACCAATGCAAACTGTACACATGCTCATAGGATGCAATTGTCAAGGATTATGCTGAGTGGCCAGTATAGTCCTCCAGCATGGGTCCTCTGAAGTCATCCACCCCAGTCTACACAAGTGTAGAGTCTGCTTGTGCTAAACACAGTTTGTGTGCAGTGACAACCTTGCCTGGGGGTGAAGATGAGATATGGATGTCCAGGGAAAGGTGGGTATGGTCAGATATCAACAATGGTGGTCTACCTCTGGTGTGGAACAGTGAGTACCCACGTTGCAGATGGACAGGTGCAATATGTATTCACCCACATGGCTGTGGTGTGTGGTTCTGCCATAGCACATGGACCCATAAATTGTAGTGGCTGTAGGGTAAAGTGGTAGAGGCCTGAGTAGTTCTCACACACAATATGCCTGTACCTGATGTTAACAACTGGAATGGTGTATGTGAATACCTGCATATCCTGGCACTGTTCCCAGGGAAGCTAAGTGTGTGTCCTGGATGTGGGTGTGGTGTTCTGGACTGGTTGTGTTGTGTGTTACAGGTCCTGTGGTCCCAAAGCATGGTATAGAACATAACCTGCCAGTGCGATGTGCATATCTGACCCTGACGTAGGTGGCTGCAAATGCATATATATGCTATCCCCCACCTGACAGGTAGTACTACATCTACATACCTCTGTAGAAATAAAGATGTCAGCACCCTAGAAATACTACAGGTGCAGAACAGATGCCCAGTAATTCTGATAGTGCGCTCTGCTAATGCGTCTCCTTCAAGTGTCATAATATAGTTAGGTAGGGATTTGAATCCTGCAAATGCTCTCTGTGTGTGTGTGGGTGAGTGGGGTTTGTGTTTGTGAAAGGCTGTGAGAGGGAAATTTCCCTTTTGGCAACTGGGAAAGCACACTACAGGATGCACATTCCCCATACTAAACACAGATGATGTCAGCACCCTATAAGTACAGCAGGAGAAGAAAAGTCTCCCAGTAATGCAAATAGCGCGCTACGCTAATGCGTCCGTCTCGAGTGTCATAACATAGGCAGGTAGTGGTTTGAATCCTGCAAATGGCAAGTGTGTGTGTTTGGATGAGGGGGGCTAGTGTGTGTGTGCAAATATGTGTGAGGGAAATGTCCCTTTTGGCAACTGGGAGAACACACTACAGGATGTACACTCCCCTTTCTAAACACAGATGATGTCAGCACCCTATAAGTACAGCAGGAGAAGAGAAGCCTCCCAGTAATGCAAATAGCGCACTCTGCTAATGCGTCCGTTTCGAGTGTCATAACATAATTAGGTAGTGGTTTGAATCCTGCAAGTGTGTGTGTTTGGATGAGGGGGGTTAGTGTGTGTGTGCAAATATGTGTGAAGGAAATGTCCCTTTTGGCAACTGGGAGAACACACTACAGGATGCACACTCCCCTTTCTAAACACAGATGATGTCAGCACCCTATAAGTACAGCAGGAGAAGGGAAACCTCCCAGTAATGCGAATAGCACGCTCCGCTAATGCGTCTGTCTTGAGTATCATAACATAGTTAGGTAGTGGTTTGAATCCTGCAAGTGGCAAGTGTGTGTGGTTGGATGACGGGGGTTAGTGTGTGTGTGTGCAAATATGTGTGAGGGAAATGTCCCGTTTGGCAACTGGGAGAACACGCTACAGGATGCACACTCCCCTTTCTAAACACAGATGATGTCAGCACCCTATAAATACAGCAGGAGAAGGGAAGCCTCCCAGTAATGCGAATAGCACGCTCTGCTAATGCGTCCGTCTCGAGTGTCATAACATAGTTAGGTAGTGGTTTGAATCCTGCAAATGGCAAGTGTGTGTGTTTGGATGATGGGGATTACTGTGTGTGTGCAAATTTGTGTGAGGGAAATGTCCCTTTTGGCAACTGGGAGAACACACTACAGGATGCACACTCCCCTTTCTAAACACAGATGATGTTAGCACCCTATAAGTACAGCAGGAGAAGGGAAGCCTCCCAGTAATGTGAATAGCGCACTCTGCTAATGCGTTTCTCCCGAGTATCGTAATGTAGTTAGGTAGGAGTTTGAAACCTGTAAATGGCATGTGTGTGTGTTTGGATGTGGGGAGTTTGTGTGTGTGCATTTCCGTATGAAAAACATGTTAGTTTTGGCAATCAGGAGATCACACTACCTGATGCACATTACCCTTTCAAAATACTGATGTTGTCAGCACCCTATAAGTATAGCCAGAGAAGAGGAACTATTTAGTAAATGGAATAGTGCGCTTTGCTAATGCGTCTCTCTCACGTGTCATGACTTAGTTAGGTAGGAGAATGAATCCTGCAAATGGCAAGTGTGCATGTGTGTGGGGGTAGTAGGGTGTGTGTAAATGCAAGTGTGTGCGAACAGATCCTTTTGGCAAATACTACAATACACCAGATGCTGCATACTCCCCCAGTAAACACAGGGGATGTCACCACACTATCAGCACAGCCAAACAGGGCTAGTTGGCTAGTAATGCCAATAGTGTGCTCTGCTACTGTGTCTATTACCATTGTCAGAGTACAGATAGGTATGTTTTGGTAACCCACAACTGTCACGTGTGGTTGTGTCACACAGTATGACCTTGTGTGGGTGCTTGTACATAACAATGCATGCCATTGCCTAAACCAGCAATGGCATTGCACACATGATGTATGTGTGTGACACATACACATAAATACCTGTGACCTGCAGTAGTTACCATGCCTGACACATGCTTCGAGTGGATAAATGGTATTTGCAATGTATACCAATATGACTGTGTCTTACTGTGCAGGATCCGCACGTGGTATGTCTCTATACAGTGTGGGTGTCTATGGTGAAAGACCTACAGCAGGGGATACACATCTGGTCTGAGCCATATAGTGTACATGTAGTCGATGTACAGGTGCTGCATGTTCCCACCTGTTGTGGTAGTGGTAACATGTCATTCCACTGCAATTCGGTGACCACATGCTGTGAACCCTTCAACTAGTGTGTTGTAGCTACAGTAATGCTCACACACAATGTTTGGCTGGATGCAGTCCGGACATATAAACTTAGTTCTTGAGACTGTCATATTGCCAGTGTTGTTATGGAGGATAGGTGGTCTTCCTGTGTATGGGAGGGTTGTGAGTGCCAGGCTATGAACCAGATGGCAGTCCGACACACTGTTAGCTGCACATGAGTAGGCCCTGATGGTTTGTGCTGTGCCAACAACCTGGAGGTGTGTGTATCTGTGTTACCTTGGGATACCACCCCCCTATCCATGTGTGTTACTTGTGTAGGGGACGACAGGCATGGTATGGGGCATAACCTGTCAGTGATGAGTAACACCTGTGAGCCATGAATCATGAATCTGGTACTGCACAGACATTGCAGTTCACCGTGCTGAGGGCAGTGTCTGGTGCATGCATCTTCTGGTGTACACTGCTGTTGTTGTGTAGCAGCACTGTTAGTGTCCTAACCTGTGTGAGACCCACGGAGGTCACTATGTAAACCATGTCCTGCAGCATAAGGCAGTATGTGTGTACCAAGGAGCTTTGCCATTATACATCGGGCCATGGGTGTCACGTGCAAGATGACCCTTGCACATCATTGTGGCTTCCCTAGCATGTAAGCACACGTTGACAGCCAGTGGATACCCTATGAATGACAGTGGAGACTGAGCATAATGTAGACATACAATACCCTTCCCACATATAGTGGTAGAATACCTGGTGAGGGTATGTTGGCAACCAACATCAGGCTCATACTGGCCTGTGCCACATGCTGAGAGATCCATTCTATGTTCCCTATCATGTAGTCCAGGGAGGTATGTCTCAGGCAGCCATACTGGCATGGTCAATGAGTGAGTCATATCTGTCCATGCCTCTGACTGACCTGTATGCATGTGTGCTGTGGTGGACCATAGTGCCCCTGAGGCATATCACTGTGACATTCACCAGATACAGCCTGTTGAGTGGGACCCCAGTGCAGCACACAAGACAGGTACCTGACACGTCTGTAGCAGGTGTGTTGTGTAGCCCTACAGGCTGTGAGTGTGTGGCACAGGGGATGTGTGTGCCATGTGTGGCATGTGCTCTGTTCTGACGGAACATATGCCTGTGTGCCAGCTGCGGAGGTGTGTGATGCCCAGGCAGGCTGCTATTCTGAGTCCCCACGTATGCCCCAGTGTGTTCAGCATGCTGAGAGTGCGTGTCAATGTCTGACTTGTGTTGTAGTCACTGTAATATATTTTATTGATTTATTTATTTATCTTACATTTGTTGACTGGGATAGTCCGACTGGATGCATGTCCATTTCCAGGGGAGGCCCGTGGAGACAAGCTACGAGGGTAGCAGATACAGCATTACATAATACTAGCATTACATATTACAAACAGATTATTTACAGAGATTACATAAGTAAGCAAGTCAAACATGTTCCACAGGTTAATGTTAGTCCTGAGCATGTCAGGATTAAATTATAATTACACAGTAAAGTGGTTCACAGATTTTACACATTCGAGTTAGCCAGGCTTGATACATTGACATAGCCAGTTAAGTGACAGATGTTGTTTGAGTCTACTGTTAAATTGACCTAAGGTGGACAGTAGGGTAATATCAGCTGGAAGTGAGTTCCAGGATCTACTTACAGGGTTTGCAAAGAGAGAATCACCGGCTGTGTTATTAAACCTGCTAGTCTGAAGTAGTAATTTGTTAGAGGATCGAAGCGGTCTAGGATTGTTATAGGGGGTGATAATATTTGAAGTGCAGGAGTATTGTCTGGATTACAGAGGATTTTATAGGCCATAATCAGTTGGTTATACTGTATTAGGCTGGGTATTGCAAGCCAACCAAGCTGATTTAGATTGATGCAATGATGTGTCCTAAAAGGCAGCCCAGTGGCAAACCTGGCAATGTGGTTGTAGCAAATTGAGTGTTTGTTAAGGACAGTCTTGTTCATATTCGAGAGTAGAGGGGATGCATACAGAAGGGTTGAAACAAGGTGTGAGCGAGCTATGGCACCTTTAGCTGGAGGGGCTAGGAAGGCTTTAATTCTGTAAAGTGACCCTAGTTTTCTATTGATGGCTTTGATACTCTGGTTAACATGTAGGTCACATTTGAGATTATTGTCTATGATGACACCTAATAGTTTCGGAGATGGGTCAGGGGAGATTATTGTGCCATCAGTTGATGTTATGGTAACGGTGAAAGTGGTAGACCTACGTGTTGGTGAAATAACAGCAGTTTAGTTTATTTGGGATTTAGGATCAGATGATGTTCAGAAAGCCAGTTTTCTATTGTATTAAAGGTGGTCTGGGTAGCTGACCATAACTCTACTGGAGATGTGGCTGAGCAGATCAGAGTAGAGTCTTCAGCATATTGGATACAACTGACTTTTGGGATGACAGTATAAAGGTCGTTACTGAAGATGGAGAACAGCAAGGGCCCTAGTATAGAGCCTTGTGGTACTCTGAGGGTGTTAGGTAGAAGGTTAGAGAGTTTGTTCTGCCAGAGGCCAGCCTGCTGTTGACCATGCAGGTAGGATTGAAACCATTGGAAGGCTCCAGTATCTAGACAGTCTTTGCAGGGTGTGGAGTACAAGTTGGTGATCAACTATATCGTATGCCTTTGAAATATCCAAAAAGAGGGTTGTGGATATATAATTATTGTTGCAAGTATGGCTTATGGTGTTAGTAAAGGCTAGGAGGCCTGAAGTAGTGCTGTGATGAGGACGTAAGCCATGCAGAGTGTCTGCCATAATGCAAGTTTGGAGTAGGTGGTGCATGACTTGTCTATGACGAAAGTTTCCATAATCTTTGCAAGTGGAGAGAGTATAGCTATTGGCCTATAATTGGAGACTTCAGTAGAGCTGCCTCCTTTGTGAAGTGGGATTACATATGACATTTTCCAGATGGTGGGAAAGTTAGATTCTAACATGGTTCCTTTGATTACCTTTGAGACGGGGTAAGCAATAGCATCATCTGGTTTTGATAGGTACTCGGCAGGGGGTTGATCAGCAGAAAGTGTAGTGGGTTTCACTGTTTCAATCAAGGTACGGAGAAGTGAAGTGGCGACTGGTTGGCAGCTGGGCGCAAGTAGTTTTCTAGGGGTGCTACTTTCAGGACCAGGGGAGCTAGGAGGTAGATGGCTAGCTAGGGCCTGAAATGTCTCAGTAAAGAACTGGTCAACACTATCAGGAACATCTTCAGGGGTATTATCAATAGTAGCAGCAGGGATTGGGGTTGATGTTTGTCCAGGATGTAGTATATATGACATGCCACCTGACAGGGTATGGCATTACTGGGTTCAGAGAGACCAGTCCCCAGATTGGCTGTGTGGTGGCATCCCACACATGTGTTGTACCTTCCTGGCCAAGGGTGATGGCTGACTGCATACATGTGGCAGCTGTGACAATGACACATGACTCACATAAACCACAACTGGACCATAGAGGCGATTCACGGGTTACCTTTGCACATGCTAACCTAGTAGTGTGATTAGTAAAAAACACAGTTCACCTAATAAGAGCCCGATACTTTAATGGAAAGTACAGATAATAAACATGAGCGCTTTCGTCTGCAAAAATACAAACTTCATCAGATAAAATCCCACTAAAACTGACATACTTTATATAAAAAATGTTAACCAATGAAAATTTACATTCAATAATTCAATCAATCAATTAAAATCCTGAAAAGCTTGTTTTAAAAGGACATGGTGCTTTATAATTTTTTGTATATATATATGCACATCACAACAAAACCTAAAAAGGTTATAATACACCCGGTTAAAAAAACTTTAGTAAATATTTTGATTAAAAATGCAATGATGGTAAAGATGTCTGTGTAAAGTTGTTATATATGTATAAAAATTATGTAAATAAATTATTTATATATTTTTGTGTTTTTATCCGTTTTATATGTTTTTAAAGAGAAAATCAAACCTTTTCAAACTATATTGGCCTTTCCTACTAAAATAGCTTTGATGTTGATGTATTCGTTTAAACCGGGAAAAATGTTGGATTTTAATCTTAGTTGCCATCTTAGTTCTTTCTGCAACAAGATATTTTTGGGGTCTCCCCCTCTGATTTCCACATCAACAGTGTCAATGATACCAAATTTAAATGATGGAGAAGACTGGCAAGTAGTGGTGTGTTTGTATAGAGCACTTGTTTCCTTTTTAATTTTTATGTCATTTCTATGTTCGTAAATCCTTTCTTTCAAATGACGTTCCGTTTTGCCCACGTAAAAACATGAGCAATGACAACAAGTTGCCAAATACACCACCATGGAGGTATAACAATTGCCCCTACAAAATTTTACTACACTGTTCAAACCATTGTTCAAAATAATACTGTTTGAAGTGTTGATGTAAGAACATTGGGCACATCTGCCACATGGGTGAGTACCCCTAGTGTTTTTAAAGGAGTGGTCTCTTCCTTCTAATGTTCTAGTGAAATTGTTACCCACTCGGTGAATAAAAGTGGGTTTATTACCTATAATATCCATTATTTCAGTATTGGTTTTTAAAATAGACCAATTTTCGTGTAAAATTCTCTTGAAAATTGAGGAAAAGTTGTTGTGTTGGATAGAACAGGATCCCGAAAAATCATTAAATCTATCTTCTAGGGTATCCATGTTCAAGGTGGGGTGCCCGAGTAAAGGTTTGAAACGTGTACCCCATCCTTGATATACCTCCGTCAATATGTTGACCACTAAATCCTTGGGGTACCCTCTTTCACAAAACATTTTGCCCAGGTTGGTAAATTCTTGTATGAGATCATCGAAGTTGGATGTCATCCTAGCCACTCTGACAGCTTGCCCTTTTATAATACTTTTTTTCTGAAAATAAGGGAGTAGGCTGTCAAAGTGGAGATAACTGTTGCACCAAGTTGGTTTTCTGTACACCTGAGATTTGAAGCCACTAGAAGTTTTTGAGAGTGTAATGTCTAAGTAATTAATAGATTCCCTGTTGGCTTGATAGGTGAAGGACAAAAAGGAGGTAGATTGATTGATATAGAACATGAATTGGTCCAGCTCCTCCTGTGTCCCTTCCCAAATGACAAAAATGTCATCCAGGAATCTGAAATAAGCTTTGATTTTGACAAAGAATGCACTCTCAAAAATGTATAAAGTTTCCCATTCTAATAGTACCAAATTGGCGTAAATGGGGGCACAGGCCACCCCCATAGCTACACCACTAACTTGTTTGTAAAAAACACCTTCAAAATTAATGAAATTGTTATCCAAAACAATTTCCATTAATTCTAACAATAAACATTTCCTGTCCAATGTTAATTCTGAGTGTTTATGAATACTTGCCTCAAAAAATTCAAAACCATCCTTCCTTGGGATGCAAGAAAATAAGTCTTTCACATCAATAGTGATAAAAAGACTGTCTTTGGTCCATAACTCATTGTTGATTCTTCCTAAAAAATCCCATGAGTCCTTGATAAGATGTTTGTGTCGAGTAGCAATATTTTTAAAATTTTGATCAATAAATACTGCTAAAGGATGAGTTTTTGATCCACGAGCGGAAACTATGGGTCTAAATGGTGGTTCAACAATGTTCTTGTGAATTTTTGGTATCCCAAAGAAACCAGGAATGGTGGGGTGGACTTGTCGAAGAAAATGATAAGTAGTCTGGTTGATACGTTGTTCAACTAGATATTCTTCGAGAAGAGAATCTATTCTGTTATAAGCCGTGTGGATCTCATTTAGAGAAACCAGACAATATGTGTCCTCTTGTGTCAAGATATTTCTTAAAGCATTTTTATAATGATTTTGTTTGAAAATAACCAATCCTCCACCTTTATCTGGTTCCATAAAACGTAGATTTTTGTTATGTTTTAAATTCTCTAGTAAATTAGCTTCGTCTAATTTGAGGTTGTAGTTCTGCCAAAAACCATTAGTGTTTTTACCATATGTTTCATATATTTCTCTGGTGACTATATTCTCAAAAGTGTTCAGCAGTAGTGTGATTGCCATGGTGAGTACCAACACATAGGGCCAATGGGGAACAACATACTGAAGGTGTGTATGTGTGGGTGTACCGCTACTGTTTCATAGCACTGACATATATGACTGCACACTTGGGTAAATGCCAGGTAAGACGTGTGCAATGTGTCACAGGCAATGTACATGCGTACAGGACAGACAGTGACGTTCTGTCATGTGTAAAGTTGACATACGTATCGTATGCTATGCAGATGTCACTAGAAGTCTACAGAAGCACTGTAACTCTGCATTGCAGGTGTAAGCAGTGTTCCAGGGAACCCCAAGTGAACATGCATGCAAACAAAGCTACAGTAAACAGGGCTGGAAGCAGTGCATTATACAACAAAGAAGGAATAACAATAACAGTAAGTAACAATGCAAATATGTAGGCACTATCAACATGTACCTAGGAATATGCAGCGCAGATGCCTATGGTAGAACTGATATTATGTCATACTCATTTGTGATTTGGATTACATTGGTACTGCACACATATCTACATGCACCAACATCCACATGGCATAGTCATTGTGCGCAACTTGACACCATTACTGTACATGTCTACCATTGCATATCACTACTTGCGTTAGCTTTCCCCCTGTGCTACCCATGTATGCGGCTATCTGTTGACAACCTTACCACCGGCATGCAATTATGTGCAGCTGTTATACTTTGGTATGTACTATGGGTGCAGATAACAATTCAGGACATTCATACAGTTACTGCAGCAGGCATGCTGGGATAAACACACAGTCATAGCAGCACACTGTACTGTTACCAACATGATACTACTAATACACTTCTATGTAGTCACCCTGTGCATCAGCAACGTGTTTACCTGTTCCCGCAATGATGTTGGAGATTGCAGGAGGTGGCACAGTGTCATCATATGCACAGGGTGTGGATTAGGTATGCCTGAGTCAGCCACTGATACCACCAATTGACATGTGTGTGTATGTGTGTTGGTGAGGGGCAGCAGTACAGGGTGGGGCAGTGTTGGTGCAGTGTGTGCGTGTATGTGGTTGCCCTAGGTGTTAACATTTCGCATGTGTGTATGCACGCACACAGTTCCACCTCATGGCTGCCATATACAGGGGTTTGTGGACAGCCACAGACTGCACCTGGCAGGCCATACAGATCAGTGTCTGTGTGCACGGACATGTTACCTGTGCCTGGCAGGGGTGCTATGGACCGTATCCAGTACAAAGCCAGACTGGATACTGTCATCAGAAGTGGGAGTGTGTTGAATGGACACAAGTCCCTGTTGGGACTATCCAGAGCCACATGCACATGGTCTCCTGGGGCGTTGCGATGACAGCACAGACCCAGCATTGCTGGGGCTGCTGCTGGCACTATGGGGGCGTGTGCGAGCCTGTTGTCCGCACTGACTGCCAGCTGCTGCTGCTGCCAGCATACGGCCATGTCGATGCCGCAAACGCCCACCATTGCCCTGGCTCATGGACATCTGGTTGTGGAACTGCTGTAATATGTCCCCACAACGTCTGTCTATGACATCGGTGAAGTTACGGATAGCATCCGCAATGTCACGCATACTGTCTGTCATGGCTGTGCGACATGCTCACAGCCCCCTCAGACCCTGTCTGGTGTACCCTTCCATATGTGACTGTGCCTGCATGACAGTCCGAAACATAGCTGAGGTTGACAGACCTCTTTGGGCACGTCGGCCAGTGGCAGTACGCCCAGGGATGCTCCCACGAGAACCCATGGGCAACTGTCTGTGTGGTACCATCGGAGGACCCTGCCCATGGCTGCTCTGTGGGGACGCATGTGCCACAGGTACCACATTACCCTGGTCTATGCCCACTGTATCCTGTCCATCACCTAGGGACAATGGTGACAAAGGATGTACAGGCAGGATGACTGTGCACAATGATGGGGTTGACAGCTGTGTACTGTCAATTGGCTGACCAATGGCAGACCCTGACACACCTTCCTGTACCATTACACAAATATCATCATTACCAGTAGCCGTGGCACAGAATTCAGGTTCCCTGCTGCAGGTCACCAGAGCAGCCCCAGAATCGGTGGGAGGAAGACAGGAAACACAGTTTACAGTCTCCAGACATTGTTACCAGTGATGCACTTATACACACATGCACACATGCACACATGGACACATGCACACATGCACACATGGACACAGGCACACATGCACACATGGACACAGGCACACATGCAGACATGCACACGTGGACACATGCACACAGGCACACATGCACACATGCACACAGGCACACATGCACACATGCACACATGCAGACATGCACGTGGACACATGCACACGTGGACACATGCACACATGCACACGTGGACACATGCACACATGGACACATGCACACATGCACATGTGGTCACATGCACACATGCACACATGCACACATGCACACGTGGACACAGGCACACATGCACACATGCACACATGCACACATGGGCACAGGCACACCTGCACACATGCACACATGCACACCCCGCAGTATACACACAGAGCACTACTGAGTTACACTACTGTTACTAGCATTATCAGGACTATTATAGGTTATGTTAAACACACTCACCAGCATGGATGGCCTGTCTTGCTGTAACCCTGGAGGTACCTGCAGAAATGATGAGATTAATGTCAGTGGGTACAACTGTGCCATTGATATTGTATATGATACTGTGTACAGAACAGTCAAGTGTACATATGGCATATTACCTGCACACTCCATGTCGTGCTGCTGTGTGGAACCAGCCTCCATCATAATGCAGGTGTACTGCTGTTGGTGTTCCAGGGCTGGAGCCACAACACTTAGGAGTAGCCCCTCCAGTCTGGTGAGGGGGGGATGTGTGGACACCCCACCACCTGTGGCGACCTGTTGCCTGTGGATATCTGATGCACGCTGCCGGACACTTTGGATTAAATCACTGCAGTGATGTCGTACCTGCTCATATGTCCTGTTATGCGTGCCAGTATCATTTACCCTACAGACAAGGTCTTGCCACAGTGCGGCCCTCTCCTGCTGATTCTGACTGGTGTGGGAAAACAGGATGTCATACTCCCGCACCAGACTCTGGTGGATCTCCTCATCTTCCGCCACAGAGTAGGCAGGGTTATGCTGTCGCGCCATCTCCCTGGAAGAGAACACAAACAGGATATCAGCAGACCATGTCAGCAATATATGGCACACATACTATACATGATACTCATGTGTAGTGATATACTACTACTCCCATATGTTGCATGTGTGTGTGTCGTGGTGGATACACAGGTACATGGCCAGATATCAGTGCTCAGCCAACACCTGTGCAACAATACCTGCCACATTCCACACAACATAGTAGCATGCCCCATCGGTCAGCACACACTGACAGGTGCAATGCACAACCTCACTCTGGGGGTTCATCCCAAGGTACTGTATGTGGGAAACCGTCCACTACTGTGATGTGGACAGAAGTTACTCGGCCTGGATATACATATCCCACCACCACCACCAGCACAGTAGACTACTTTGATATGTATGTGATTAGACAGTTATTCACTTGCTGGGACTGAGCTGGTATCCATGCAGCACACTGGGCCAGTGGAAGCCATAAGCCACACTGCTGACCCCTTTGCAAATGCTTACCATGGACATGCCACAGATTGCATGGAATATGCACACACATTTCTAACCCAGACCCTATGCACAAAGGTTAGGCATCCTGTCCAGTGGACCCCAGACAGAGGCAGATTGTATAACAATAGCAGGAGGCTACTGCAGGACAGAGCACATTCACATTAAGGGAAGGCATCTGTGGTCAGCACTGGTACTATTCTACGGTCCGTCATAACAACGGCCACGGCCTACTCTGGGAGGGAAATGGACACAAACACTATGGATGACCACAAGGCCTTCTTCAGTTATGTTACGCATATGGACCACATGCCTCAGATATGCTCTGTGTTAATACACACCTACTTAACATTCACCAAACACAGGGATATTGGCAACAGTCTTGCAGACATGTTCGGTGCACGTATCCCCCATCCTTCTCCCCCACCAGTTGATATATTTATCACAGCTGGATGTAACCTCCCTATCATCTCACATGTCCAGGTGAGGGCCGCCCTCAGCAGAGAAGAACACACAGCATCAGTGTGACTTCGTGGTAACCCTGGATGTGTGCTACCGGCACTCCGAGAGGACATACAACTGCATATAACACTGATAGTTTATCTTGGCCGTACTACAGGATATGTACCTGGACAGTGGCATACAGCAACAGTAGTCCCACCTCACTAAGGGGGCACCTCAACTGACCCTGGGAATTACCACATCATATGCATAATGGGCCTGGTCTGCTAAGCTATGGAATTATGAAGTATGGGATGCATATGCAGTGACATCGGGTACCTGCAGACACATGTTCCCAGCCAGTGTGCCTTTGGGATGGGCTGATCCTGACTTTTGAACCTGGCTGACCTTTCAAAGCAGTCACTACAGCCCTTGCTGGGCCAACGCACAGACAACTGCTGCCAGGATCATGGCCTACGGCTGATTGACATGTAATGTATGGTCATCCCCTTTTGGTGGAACTACGTACATACAACATATCACATGGACATACCTATGGATACAGACCTATGACACATTTGGAGGGTTCACAGTATGCACACTATTAACCTGCTACTTTGCATTACCTCTGTTTGTCGCAGCTGGTTGCGTTACTACAGCTTCTGCTTGCTGCTGCTACTGTCAGTGCTGACAGCTTCTGGTGACAGATCCACAGTGTCTAATTGATTTTTTCTTTTTGCTCTCCCTCTGTCTGCTTACAGACAATGCAATGAATGTATTGCATGTGGGGAGTGTTAGCACTGGATGCTTTTGTAGGTATCTGCATAGGTCCATGTGATGGCCTCTGCACCAATTGTAAGCCAGCATTTGCTAATTGCATACAGCCAGTTGTGTACTGATTGCAGTTCTCACTGTGATTTCAGGTCAGTGCTATAAAAGGGTATGTGGGATAGGCGTTGCCCTTTCAGATTGTGAGGGCGGGGACCATGCTGGTATGCTGTGGACAGTGTTCTGTGAGTGTAAAGGTTAGTATCTCTCTCATGATTCAGGCTGTGTTGTATATTCACATTTCTCCATTCCTCTCTCATGTTCCCTGTAGCAAGTGTGTATGCAGATTGACTCCTACAACTATATATAGATATATATTTATATATCTATATGTACATATACATACATTTAGATATGTACTTTAACTGACCTTATTATCTACAAGCTGCCAACTAGCATGGCTGTTTCTGTTCACACACTACCATTATGGAAATCCAGTAGTTTTGACAGTAATTTTAAATGACATGCTTTGTGTACTACACATCCTATATTCCCTTTACATTCATCCCTACTATTACATGTTATATTTATTTTAGCACAATGTCTTTGTATAAGAGTCATGGCTTAGTGGTAGGTCGTACAGACTAGTGTTTCCAAGGTCCTGGGTTCGGGACTGACAGTGGGATTTTATTTTGCTTTTGAACTGAGTACAGGACCTGTCAATCAAAGTGACTAAGGCACTTTTAAGCAGTTGTAACCGGGTTAGCGCTGGTTTGTGCGGAGCTCACGTATGCGCACTGGCGGTTAGCTCCGCGCACACAAGCGCACATCCGCTTACGACCGCTTAACGGTGCTTACTCTGGCGCACACCCGCACTATTTACTTTGAAAGAAAAGAAAATGGGGAGACAGGAAAGTGGTGAAAAAGGGGTCACAAAGAGGGTAAGACAGTAGGGAAACAAGCTTGGGATGTGCAGGAGGGATGTAGGTAAGGCCCATAGCTGCCCATGTCTTCATTAGCAACAGCTGTGCATATATATGTAATTTGGTGTGACATTTGAAACCTTCCACCCCTGAGAGAGGTGTCAGGACAACAATAATACTTGTTGTACAGCCAATTGTAATTGATAGGTTCCATGTCCAGCAGACATGTGTGCGGAATGGGCAGCTATGTATGAGGCGTAATTTTTTTGTGGGTACAGAGTGCCCTTTTTTTTTTTTTCAGGTGAGGAAGTCGGTACAGCTGGGGAGGTAGGTTGGGTAGGTAAACAGACAAGACAAACAAGACGCATACAGGGGCTGTGTATGACACGTGTGGGGGGGTTACACAATTGATGGGGATGGAGGTTTGGATATCCAGAGCCCATGAGCCCACAGATGGCAACAGTGGTACTGATATCCCCACCCATAGGCAGTTGCCACTGTTCCTTCACTGCCCAGGACGGGGCTGTGCTGGGGGCTGTGTAGGCCGGGCAACAGGCATGCCCGTTAGCTGTGCCACCCATGCCTCGAGCTGGCGTAGTGGCTCGAGAACAGAGTCCCAAATCTCCCTACGCACCACAGTCCGGATGCTACGGAGGGTGAGTGGTGGTTCTCCTCCGGCCACACTTGCAGAGGGGGGGCAAGCCCCATCCCCTACAGCGCTTCCACCCGCAGGTGGCACAGGGCCACTGGAGGAGGGTCCGGACTTGGCACTAGTGCCAGGTGCAGTCGCCAGCTGAGGTGGGAGGGGTGGGTCCGCTGGAACCAGCCTTCCCTGTCATCCTATGTTTTGCATTATGTCATGACAGTTTGGGTTAGTGACATATAATACCATTCACAATTAGTTGTAACAGCATGCATTAGTATTCCCATTAACGAAACACCCAGATATTCACACCATTGAACAGCGTGCATAACACATGCATAATTTGAACAGAAATACACAGTCCAACAACATGCAGGGTTAATTGATGGCAACAGGCCATCAGGTGTGGATGTATGAACAGGGCAGATGCATCAACAGACATGCAAATATATATGACCCAACAGGACAAACGTCCGGGAGTGTTAATTGTGATTGCACATACCATTTTCAAGTGGAATGGGTTATATGTGGTTATAGGGTGGGGTAAAGAAAATAATATTAACACCTTCGAGTAACAATACATATGCTGTACATTTCTAATAGCTACAGTTATATACACACTACTGTTCTAACTACAGTTTCCTATATGATACATATTTCAACTTGGTGATAGGACTGTTAATGCAACATCAATATACAGTTTTATTGTTCTTCATACACATTCATATCTAGCTTTGTTCAGCTACATCATCCTGCTACATTTGCTTTATATAGCTGTAGACAAGTGTGGATGTTTGGTATATCAGACAATCATCCTATCTGCATATTGCAGACTGAGAGCAACATATCCAGATTTTGGGATACACATTCCAGATGCAGCAAGACTTTGAACAGATTTCGCTGTTTGGTTTTGAATCTCACATGCATTTCATTCTGTCTTGACTGCAGTATACTTTATTCAGGGGTTATTACTACTGTATTGCTGGATTCATGACACTTTCTCACACTCTCTCACTTGCTTTCATTTTACTATTCAGGATGGTACTTACTTCTAGGCTTTATTGACATGTTTTACCTGTAGTTATTACAATCCTTTCCAGCAGTCTCACTTTTGTCATGTTTCAGTATTTCCACAGGGATATATTTCACACGTGATTTCATCATCTTGTGCAGCTATACTTTTCAGCCTGCTGCAGGTTGTGTACTGTTTTCTTACAGGTAGGGCATTTTTATTTCAGAATATATGTCAGACAGTTTCATTTTTCGGTTTAACTTACAGGCTGAAACACAGTTTGGTAATCAAGCAATACTTGCAGACACTGTCACACTGTTACTTGCAGATTTTATTCCTTACTGACTACACTGCACTCTTTTGCTGACTGTCATACTTTTATATTTCTTTACAGTTACTGGTAGTGGATTACTGACCTGCCTGGTGGCGCAACCACACCAGCCTATCGCCATAGGCTCTGCGGTTCACAGAACGGACACCTGCAGCTGTAATATAAATGAAGTAATATTGGAATACACATCTCCATAATATCAGCTAGTTTAATTTCTTACATACATAATTAAATGTTACTTACTCAGTAGTGGGGCGTTGGGTGTTTGCCGGGCCTCCTGGATCCAGAGGTTCAGTTGGTCCTGCTTGCATCTCTTCAGGTCCGCATGGTGGTGATGGACCTGCTCACCAGTCCTTGGAATCCCTGTGGCACTGGTGAGATCATGAGCCAACCGGTCCCATGCCTCGGCACTGTATGGTCCCCAGAGGACCTGGCCCTGCATGAGTTGGGCCTCATGATTATGGACTAGGAGCCAGACCATGTACCTGGACTCCTCAACACCCCTCCTCTGTGCTCGAAAGCAACTACCCTCTCCTACACCTGTCATTCTGCCTGCAGGTCAGTTCTACACTCGTTTATGTTGTGTATTCCCGCCTATGGGGCTTATATAGTCCGTTTTTCCCACACATATCTGTGATTGGCCATTTTGGAATTGTATCAATTTCAGTAAACCTGCATTGTCATGCTCTAGTTTGTATTCATTCCTATATATTAGCTATTATTGCATTTCTAGGTACTGCTGTCATGGCTTAGTGGTTCTGTACCTTGACTATGGTGCATAGTATCCTGGGTTCGAACCTGGCCACTGCTTTTTATTTTTCATGACTGTCTAGACATGCTGAGGGGTGTGTCTGTGTAAAGGCAGTTTTCATACGGCTTGCTCAATGTTGCCCGTCGGTTAGCTTGTTTGTGCGGTGCGCAGCTCCGCGCAAATGGGGTACGCTGGTTTAAGCCTCATTTGGCTATCGGCACGCATATTACGCTCAGCTCAGTTAGGGGCACATAGATTCAGCGTGTTAAACCACTGCTCAGCTACGGGCACTCATTTTGCACCAGTTAAACCACTGCTCATCTACGGGCAGATGCACTCACTCTGTTAAACTATAGCTCAGCTATGAGCACATCTGGCATTTTTTATTCTTTTGTTACCTCACATTTCTTCAATATAAATGGGCTATTTCATTACATTTTACATAAATTGTGGTTTTATGTGTACATATTTGTCAGGGACTTGTTTCCTGCTTATTTTGCTAAAAAATAATATTGGTGTTGTGGGGGCTCGAACCATGAATGCCTGCTCTTCAGCCAACATCTCTACCGCTACGCTATTGCTTTCTGGCTTATTTTGCATATTTAGTTCTTATATGCTTTCCCACTGACTGCTAACTGTAGCTGCACTACGGGCACGCCCGCGCAAACGAGTGCACTCACGGTTAAACATTTTTACAATTTAAAAAAATATATAAAACGTGTTTATTTATATATTTTCTGTTCATAGTCTGTGGGGGCATGTGTTGTGTTCTGTTTATTCACATTTCCGTGGACTCTGTTGTGGGTGTTTACTTTGGGTACTTTTCCTCTTCTGGGGGCGTGTCCGCTTACAGGGCTCGGCCTACGGACACGCCCCCTACTGTCTTACACGGACCGTGTTGGCCTTAAGTGTGATTCAGCATGCTCTCATGAATATGCAGAGCATGCTGACATCACTCCGTTTAACTGCAGCCTCCGTGTATGAGTTACAACTCTTACACGGAGGCTTCGTGAATCCTGCCCATTATTTATTATTACCCTCATTAGAGGATAAAATGTTTTTTTACTTTGTGATAGGTTGGTCACAATTAAAATTAATTGTTTTATTGAATAATGAATTTTGTTTTGTGATTGGATGTTTTAAATTTATATTTTTGTATTTAAATGGAGAGTTGTTTTGAGTTGTTACTGAAATCTGAAGAAGCATCATACATAGATGTAAAGGCACTTTTTTACTTTAATAAATAGTGTATTATTTTACTGCAGCAGTGTTTGTGCCCTCACTTATCATTTTTATTTGATAGTTATCACAAAGCTGAGTAAAACCCTTTGACACCATAGAAGTAGACATACTGAGCGGATCATGGTGAACACACTTTAAGGGGTTATAGCACTTTTCATTAACTGAATTGAGTCAACATTACTCTGAAATCCAGATACCTTGGTTTCAAAATTCCTTTAACACAGTCATCACCTGTACAACCTACTCACATAATTCTTTGTTGTACACTTCGAACTCTTTCCATGAAGTACACTGCTGGCAAGTTAATTTGTGCTGCTGAAGGCAAAATATTTGTGCACACATAACCATATCACCACAATTGTTTGACCAATAGATGGGAAAGCACAAATTCAACCCCAGAAGGCGCCCATGTTTTTTATGGATAGAGGCAGTCTGTAAAAATAGGCAAAGTCCCACTTGCTGAGCCTTGTCATCTTTGTCCTAGGAATAGAAAATTGGGTAAAATCTGGAAAAAAAACTGGTTAGGCTTGTAAGGGCTCTTCAGCCATTAGCCTAGTAATCTCATGTGAACCTATGAGGTGTTGAACTTAGAATGGGAATTAGCAGCAGCCTATGATGCTCCATGTCGAACTTTACACAAATATGAAATATACACATTCAACCATGTCTGAATCTGATAGAACACAGCATTCAGATTTTTTGTTTTATTATACGTTTGTATGTACAATTTTAAGTTCAAGTTTAAATCGAGTTGAGCAAAGCTATTCTGAAAGCATATTGGTTTGAATGGGAGGTGTGTGCATGACGTAGTGCGTATAAAATTTCTGTAATTGTTATACCATTTCACTCTGATGAAACCTTTGATGAAATAAAGGTGAAAGCGCTAAGCAACACGTTCGTATTCTAGTATATTTTTTGCATTTGGAACCTTTTTGGGTTGTTCGTCAAGCGACGTTCTGGTTGAGGGATTACAGCCTGGTGTTTTTTTACAAGTCTGGTCATGTTTCAGTTTATTGGCATGGTTTTGTATCTGACGACTGCACTTCCTGGACTGTGAACTGGGCTTTTTGAATGACCATGGAGGCTCTTATATCTCAATATGTGGAACTAACCAAACAACTTTTGCAAATTTTAAAAGATAAGCGCTATGTCAATCGTGATTCCGATAATCCCAACAATGGGACGGAGGTCATTTTAACCGAGTCTTAAGCCTTGCTTTACACTTTACAAATGCCTCCTGGTACAACACAAGGGAATGTATCTAACGAGCCTGTTTTTTTTGGAAAATGTAAGATCAGACTCTGATAATAGTGTGCGTGTCAATAACCGAGTAACTTTCAACAGACTCAACCCCAACGGAGGTTGGAGCAATTTGGACACCCTATTAGCCCCACCATCGCAAAATTGGACTGCAGGAGCTGCTAGCAGGTCCAATAGTGGTTCAATCAAATCGCAATTGAATACCTTCGAAAAGAAACTTAAGAAGATTAAGTCATTGCAGATGGACAACGTATTCCTCAAGAGATCTATAGAATTAAAGCAGGTGCCTAAGGGACTTAGGCTCTTTAAACTACCAAAGGGATTTGAAGTTGGATCTGAAGGATACCATGAATTAACTGCCTTCTTTAACAGAACAGGTATGGAACTTTTAACTATTATAGTCCACAATAACAACCGGATGATTGAACTACTTAAAAAGGAAATAGAACAGATTAATAACAGTATTACAAATGATCTGTTATTTGAGTTCAATAAGAGTAAAATTGATTTAATATATTCAAGCATTGATGCTTATGTAAAAAGAGGGCTGCCCTAAAATCTGAAAAATTAAATAGGGACAGTAGAGACTATGCTTGTAAAATTGAATTTGCACACTTCAGAGAATACAAGGATAATATTGAAAGGCTTAAAGTGGCTAACAGCATAAATGAAGCCTTTAATTTCAATTCATCTGATCAACAACGGAACACCATTTATAGGGAGGGATCTGAAAATAATTTTCTTTGTAACGAAGATTATGATACTGGAAACAAACCTTTTTTAGAGAATCCCCCTGTTCGACACTCAGAAAGGATTCGGGAGCGCAACAGGGTAATGCACCAACAGGTACAACACAGGGAGAGGTAACAGAGGTCTCCAGTTGGGCGGAGATGGTCCCAAAGAAACAACAGGACATATTAATGTCCAGTACCAATGATATTATGTTCGGCTTTAAGGCAGCAGCCGAAACATTTTGTGACAATGATGTAATTGATGCTGGTATCAATGTTTTTAATGAATTTGACTATGGTAATGAATATATGGTTGACTATTTTAATTCATCAAGTAGCAATGTGAATAATGATGTCTTTTCTGTAAGTATGTGTGATATGGTTAATTTAAACTTGAATGTGAGTGAACATCTGGACCTAAGCTTAATTACTTTGAATGATACAGTAGGGGAAATGAAATAGATGGAAGTATATGAATGTATTAAACATGATAATATGTTTATTCAAAATTACACATCACTACGGCTTCAAAATGATCATTTGACATTGTTTAAATAGGGCTTTAAATTTGTTCCTAGTTTTAGATATGATACAGCAAAAGTCTTACTAAACCTTAAACTATACACTAGATTATTAAATCTTAAGATGTTTTTTTCAAAAAATGTTGACATTTCTAATGTGGAGATTGATAGAAGCATTACTTTAAAGAAGTCTAGTGTTTTTGTTCCAGCTATGAATCCCATTATTCATTTATATGAAGAAATGTGCAAGACACAAATTAGGAGAGTTCTTAGAAGTAAGACAGACATGGAAGACAATTTAACCCCTGGAGAAAGGTTTTGTCTTAATGAATTGATGACCAACAAAAACTATAGAGTAATGAAACCCGATAAGGGTGGAGGAGTTGTCATCATGTCATGTACTAATTACAACAATAGTATGTTTACTTTGATAAACGACACTAATACTTATACTATAGTATCTAAGAATGAGATCAATAGGGCTTATGCAAAAATTGATTGGTTATTATACGAATGGTTAATGGAGGGTATAACTGATAACAAAGAATATGAGTTTTTTTTTTGTGGAATTTCCGATAACACCTAAAATTTTCAGAATTCGAAAGATCCACAAGGACCTCAAAAATCCTCCATATAGACCTATTGTGTCTGCAAAAGGTTCGAAAACTGAACCGTTGGCTTTCTATGTTGATTTTCACTGCAAACAAATTCTAAAGAAATTCCCACATATACTTAGGGACTCATGGCATCGTTTGGAAGTTATTAACATCATTAATTTAGATGAGGAAATTACTATGATCACAATAGATGTTATAAATCTGTTTTCCACCATACCACATGAACAAGGGTTGGAAAGTTTTGGGAAGTGTTTGACTAAATATAGTGACTTCCATAGAGTTAAAGTGAGTCTTTTAGTTGATTTGGTAGAGGTAGTCTTGATGAACAATTTTTTTATCATTTGCCGACAAATTATTTAAGCAGACCAGGGGGGTGGCCATGGGGGCCAAATGTGCTCCAATTTATGTCAATCTAGTTCTGGCAGATTGGGAAATGCAATATGTTTTGACATCAAGATTTAATGAGAATATTAAGTTGTACTTGCATTTCCTGGATGATATTTTGATTTTTTGGAAAGGAACTGAATTGGAGATTACTGATTTCATGGACTATTTTAACATCACCACACCATATCTCAAGTTTACCTTTAACATATACAAAGAGAACTGTAACTATTTAGATCTTTTACTGATGCATGACAAAGAAAAGAACAGAATACAATCAGGAATATATAGAAAAAAGATATATTCTAATTCTTTTCTACATTTTAAGAGTTGCCACCCTTTTCATCAAAAAAAGAATATTATAAAGGGGTAAATGGTAAGACTATCAAGATTAGTGAGCGAAGACACCCTTTTTAAAAAAGAAATAACCAGTTTAGTTAATATGTTTCAAGAAAGGGACTATCCAGTTGATATTTTGTATAGAGTTCGAACAGAGGTAGAATCTAAAAGGTCTTCTGCCTTTAAGCATATCCTGAAAGGTGGTCTACTTGAAGTACATTGTAACAAAATTTGTAGTAATAATTTTAGTGAAGACACAAGTAGAAATGTTATGATTTTACCATACAATCCTTTGTTTGATCACATTAGATTGATTTTAGAAGACACATGGCTGAGTGTGTTCAATAATGACTTCACCTCTATTTTAGGTACTAAACCCAATATAACCTACAGTAGAGGTAACAATCGAAAGGCGCTCATGGAAATTGACAAGGGAGCCATTGTATTTAAAAGCTCCAGTATGAATAAGTGTGGGGCATGTGGTGTGTGTAAATTCATCAACAACGTGCCATATGTAACTATAAGTAATTATGGTAGAGTTATTAGGTGTCCAGGAGATGTTAACTGCAATACCAAGATGGTAGTTTATGCAGCTATTTGTCTGAGCTGTCCCGCATTTTATATAGGAAAAACGATCAGAAATTTGAGTTCAATGATAAAAGAACACACAAGAGATATCAAAAATGCTAAGTCTACTAATGCATTATATTTCCATAGTCGAGTATGTACCAACTTCAATAGGTTTATATTTTTTGTGATTGACAGCATACCATATTTTGATAGAGGAGGCGATGTTAGAAAATTATTGGAAGTAAAGGAATGTCTATGGCAACTAAGATTAGACGCTTCCAAGCCACCAGGTATTAACAATCATTTATCTATTGCTAGTATTTTAAAGTTAAAGTCCTATTGTATTTAATGTAAAGAACTTTTTAGGTTTTTTAGCTTTTCGGCTTTTTAACATATCACTGCTTATACAATACTATTGATTATTCATTGCATAGTTTTGTTTTTTCATTTTATTATACGTTTGTATGGACAATTTTAAGTTCAAGTTTAAATCGAGTTGAGCAAAGCTATTCCGAAAGCATATTGGTTTGAATGGGAGGTGTATGCATGACGTAGTGCATATAAAATTTCTGTAATTGTTATACCACTTCACTCTGATGAAGTCTTTGATGTAATAAAGGTGAAAGCGCTAAGCAATACGTTTGTATTCTAGTATATTTTTTGCATTTGGAGCCTTTTTCGGTTGTTCATCAAGCGACGTTCTGGTTGAGGGACTACAGCCTGGAGTTTTTTTACAAGTTTGGTCGTGTTTCAGTTTATTGGCATGGTTTTGTATCTGCCGACTGCACTTCCTGAACTGTGAACCGGGCTTTTTGAATGACCATGGAGGCTCTTATGTCTCAATATGTGGAACTAACCAAACAACTTTTGCAAATTTTAAAAGATAAGTGCTATGTCAATCGAAATTCCGATAATCCCAACAATGGGATGGAGGTAATTTTAACTGAGTCTCAAGCCTTGCTTTACACTTTACACACGCCTCCTGGTACAACACAAGGGAATGTATCTAACGAGCTTGTTTTTTTGGAAAATGTAAAATCAGACTCTGATAATAGTGTGCGTGTCAATAACCGAGTAACTTTCAACAGACTCAACCCCAACGGTGGTTCGAGCAATTTGGACACCCTATTAGCCCCACCATCACTCAATTGGACTGCAGGAGCTGCTAGCAGGTCCAATAGCAGTTCAATCAAATCGCAATTGAATACCTTCGAAAAGAAACTTAAGAAGATTAAGTCATTGCAGATGGACAACGTATTCCTCGAGATAACTATAGAATTAAAGCAGGTGCCTAAGGGAATTAGGCTCTTTAAACTACCAATGGGATTTGAAGTTGGATTTGAAGGATACCATGAATTAACCGCCTTCTTTAACAGAACAGGTATGGAACTTTTAACTATTATAGTCCACAATAACAACCGGATGATTGAACTACTTAAAAAGGAAATAGAACAGATTAATAACAGTATTACAAATGATTTGTTATTTGAGTTCAATAAGAATAAAATTGATTTGATATATTCAAGCACTGATGCTTAGGTAAAAAGAGGGCTGGCCCTAAAATCTGAAAAATTAAATAGGGACAGTAGAGACTATGCTTGTAAAAATGAATTTGCACACTTCAGAGAATACAAGGATAGTATTGAAAGGCTTAAAGTGGCTAAGAGCATAAATGAAGCCTTTAATTTCAATTCATCTGATCAACAACGGAACACCATTTATAGGGAGGAGTCTGAAAATAATTTTCTTTGTAACGATGATTATGATACTGGAAACAAACCTTTTTTAGAGAATCCCCCTGTTCGACGCTCAGAAAGGATTCGGGAGCGCAACAGGGTAATGCACCAACAGGTACAACACAGGGAGAAGCAACAGACGTCTCCAGTTGGGTGGAGATGGTCGAAAAAAAACAACAGGACATATTAATGTCCAGTACCAATGATATTATGTTGGGCTTTAAGGCAGCAGCCGAAACATTTTATGACAATGATGTAAATGATCCTGGTATCAATGTTTTTAATGAATTTGGCTATGGTAATAAATATATGGTTGATTATTTTAATTCATCAAGTAGCAATGTGAATAATGATGTGTTTTCTGTAAGTATGTGTGATATGGTTAATTTCAACTTGAATGTGAGTGAACATCTGGACCTAAGCTTAATTTCTTTGAATGATACAGTAGGGGAAATGAAAAAGATGGAAGTATATGAATGTATTAAACATGATAATATGTTTATTCACAATTACACATCACTACGGCTTCGAAATGATCATTTGGCATTGTTTAAAAAGGGCTTTAAATTTGTTCCTAGTTTTAGATATGATACAGCAAAAGTCTTACTAAACCTTAAACTATACACTAGATTATTAAATCTTAAGATGTTTTTTCAAAAAATGTTGACATTTCTAATGTGGAGATTGATAGAAGCATTACTTTAAAGAAGTCTAGTGTTTTTGTTCCAGCTATGAATCCCATTATTCATTTATATGAAGAAATGTGCGAGACACAAATTAGGAGAGTTCTTAGAAGTAAGACAGACATGGAAGACAATTTAACCCCTGGAGAAAGGTTTTGTCTTAATGAATTTATGACCAACAAAAACTACAGAGTAATGAAACCCGATAAGGGTGGAGGAGTTGTCATCATGTCATGTACTGATTACAACAATAGTATGTTTACTTTGTTAAATGACACTAATACATATACTATAGTCTCTAAGAATGAGATCAATAGGGCTTATGAAAAAATTGATTGGTTATTATACGAATGGTTAATGGAGGGTATAATTGATAAGAAAGAATATGAGTTTTTCTTTGTGGAATTTCCTATAACACCTAAAATTTTCGGAATTCGAAAGATCCACAAGGACCTCAAAAATCCCCCATATAGACATATCGTGACTGCAAAAGGTTTGAAAACTGAACCGTTGGCTGCCTATGTTGATTTTCACTGCAAACAAATTCTGAAGAAATTCCCACATATACTTAGGGACTCATGGCATTGTTTGGAAGTTATTAACATCATTAATTTAGATGAGGAAATTACTATGATCACAATAGATGTTATAAATCTGTTTTCAACCATACCACATGAACAAGGGTTGGAAAGTTTTGTGAAGTGTTTGACTAAATATAGTTACTTCCATAGAGTTAAAGTGAGTCTTTTAGTTGATTTGGTAGAGGTAGTCTTGATGAACAATTTTTTATCATTTGACGGCAAATTATTTAAGCAGACCAGGGGGGTGGCCATGGGGGCCAAATGTGCTCCAATTTATGCCAATCTAGTTCTGGCAGATTGGGAAATGCAATATGTTTTGACATCAAGATTTAATGAGAATATTAAGTTGTACTTGCGTTTCCTGGATGATGTGTAAATGTCGAACCCAGCACGGAGGCTCGGCCAGAACAGGAACACAGCCTTCTGTAATATAACTTATATAACACGGCTCCCCACCACAAAAGCTCCGATGACAAGATTGCAATGTCGAGAATTTTTATTCCGTATGGACTTCCACACTTTCACATATAACAAATACTGGATACAGTCTCAATGTCACAAGATACGATCACAAGTACAATAGAGGGTTAAGCGCTTTCATCTGTTCCTCACAGACTTCCTCAGAACCATTTTTTCCACTTCCGTTACACTTTAAATACGCCCCTTTGGCGCCAAAATTATGTTACTACATTATTACATTAAAAACTTTAAAAACTTTATTATGTATGTACAAGAATGAGTAAAATAAATAAACAATAATGATAAAGTTAATGGATAACAGTTATTGTTACTGTGTTGTTTCTTATTGCTGTGTGTTTATACATTATTTGATCTTAGTTGACAGTGTGCCGCTGATAGAATAAATAAATAAATAAATGAATGAATAATATCACATAAGCGCTGGCGTTAATCAGTATATAGTAAATAACTTCCTAAATGCTTTTACTTATTTATACACATTTTATATATATATCAATAAATTCTGGACTAAATGCAAAGTGCTAGGTGCAACTGTCTATGTTCTTTATTATAAGAGGACTATAGTGTGTGACACTAATTACATATATAATCAATATGGATGAGTGTTGTTAAACTCACTATCAATATTCTGATGTAATGGTTTAATATAAGGACAATTTGAATGTTTAGTGACTATCTAAATCAATTCTATTTCAACTATCTAAAAACATATGTTTGAAAATATGTCTACATCGAATGAGCACATATAATAAATATTATTACATTAATTTATAATAAATAATTGATATGTATAAATGTATAGTTAATAAATTATATCTCTAATAAAATACATTAACAAATTGTACAGTTAGGGAAAAGTGATACAAACACAGTGGACAATAACAGAAAAATGGTGCACAGACGGGTATGTTTCACTATGTTTAATCCACAGACGAACATTGTAAAGGAAATATTACAAAGACATTGGACCATTTTCACAAACAGTGAAGAAGTAAAAGACATTATAGGCACTTCTCCCAATATAGTACTAAAGACAGGACATAATATAAAAAAGTTATTAGAAAGAGGAGAAAACATATACAATTTAAACCAACACAAGATGAGTGGTACACAAAGATGTGGGGCATGTAAACAGTGCCAATACATTAATGTTGAATATAGTATTAAAATTGACAACATATTGAAAAGTAAATGTAAATCAAAACCAGGCAATTGTAACACCCAAGGAGTGATATATTTAGCAACATGTGTAAAATGTACCGCATATTATGTAGGAAAAACCGAGAGAAAATTAAGAACCAGGATATACGAACATTATTATAAGATCAAAAAGGGTGATACAAAAAATGCTTTGAGTAAACATGTCATAGAAAAAGGTATTGACCACATGTTTAAGTTCTTTATTATAGATCAGGTGGAAAGAACGATAGACAGTGGTAATTGGAAGGCCAAATTAGGATGCTTGGAAAGTAGGTGGCAAATATGTCTTGATGCAACCACCTACCCTGGCCTTAATGAATTTATTAGTATAAAACCATTTCTAATATTAGGCCATTAATAAGTAATATCTTATATCATACCATATTGATGGTTAGGTTCAGTAGGTATACTCAAATTAAATTTTAAAATTTAAATTTTAAATTTTATTTCATATAAATTTTATTTCATATTTTTATTAGTATAGACAATAATAATTACAATATTAATGAAGTATTTGTTAATTTACAAGTGCAATAATAATTCAACTGTACAATTTGTTAATGTATTTTATTAGAGATATAATTTATTAACTATACATTTATACATATCAATTATTTATTATAAATTAATGTAATAATATTTATTATATGTGCTCATTCGATGTAGACATATTTTCAAACATATGTTTTTAGATAGTTGAAATAGAATTGATTTAGATAGTCACTAAACATTCAAATTGTCCTTATATTAAACCATTACATCAGAATATTGATAGTGAGTTTAACAACACTCATCCACATTGATTATATATGTAATTAGTGTCACACACTATAGTCCTCTTATAATAAAGAACATAGACAGTTGCACCTAGCACTTTGCATTTAGTCCAGAATTTATTGATATATATAAAAAATGAGTATAAATAAGTAAAAGCGTTTAGGAAGTTATTTACTATATACTGATTAACGCCAGCGCTTATGTGATATTATTCATTCATTTATTTATTTATTTATTCTATCAGCGGCACACTGTCAACTAAGATCAAATAATGTATAAACACACAGCAATAAGAAACAACACAGTAACAATAACTGTTATCCATTAACTTTATCATTATTGTTTATTTATTTTACTCATTCTTGTACATACATAATAAAGTTTTTAAAGTTTTTAATGTAATAATGTAGTAACATAATTTTGGCACCAAAGGGGCGTATTTAAAGTGTAACGGAAGTGGAAAAAATGGTTCTGAGGAAGTCTGTGAGGAACAGATGAAAGCGCTTAACCCTCTATTGTACTTGTGATCGTATCTTGTGACATTGAGACTGTATCCAGTATTTGTTATATGTGAAAGTGTGGAAGTCCATACGGAATAAAAATTCTCGACATTGCAATCTTGTCATCGGAGCTTTTGTGCTGGGGAGCCGTGTTATATAAGTTATATTACAGAAGGCTGTGTTCCTGTTCTGGCCGAGCCTCTGTGCTGGGTTCGACATTTACATTTCAGTTGGTTTGTGCTTTTACAGTTTCCTGGATGATATTTTGATTTTTTGCAAAGGAACTGAAATGGAGATTACTGATTTCATGGACTATCTTAACACCACCACACCATATCTCAAGTTTACCTTTAACATTTACAAAGAGAACTGTAACTATTTAGATCTTTTACTGATGTATGACAAAGAAAAGAGCACAATACAATCAGGAATATATAGAAAAAAGATATATTCAAATTCTGTTTTACATTTTAAGAGTTACCACCCTTTTCATCAAAAAAAAAATATTATAAAGGGGAAAATGGTAAGACTATCAAGATTAGTAAGTGAAGACACCCTCTTTAAAAAAGAAATAACCAGTTTAGTTAATATGTTTCAAGAAAGGGACTATCCAGTTGGTAGTTTGTATAGAGTTCGAACAGAGGTTGAATCTAAAAGGTCTTCTGCCTTTAAGCCTATCCTGAAAGGTGGTCTACTAGAAGTACATTGTAATAAAATTTGTAGCAATAATTTTAGTGAAGACACGAGTAAAAATGCTATCATTTTACCATACAATCCTTTGTTTGATCACATAAGATTGATTTTAGAAGACACATGGCTGAGTGTGTTCAATAATGACTTCACCTCTATTTTAGGTACTAAACCCAATATAACCTATAGTAGAGGTAACAATCTAAATGAGCTCATGGAAATTGACAAGGGAGCCAGTGTATTTAAAAGCTCCAGTATGAATAAGTGTGGGGCCTGTGGTGTGTGTGTAAATTCATCAACAACGGGTCATATGTAACTATAAGTAATTATGGTAGAGTTATTAGGTGTCCAGGACATGTTAACTGCAATACCAAGATGGTAGTTTATGCAGCTACTTGTCTGAGCTGTCCTGCATTTTATATAGGAAAAATGATCAGAAATTTGAGTTCAAGGATAAAAGAACACACAAGAGATATCAAAAATGCTAAGTCTACTAATGCATTATATTTGCATAGTCGAGTATGTACCAACTTCAATAAGTTTATATTTTTTGTGATTGACAGGATACCATATTTTGATAGAGGAGGCGATGTTAGAACATTATTGGAAGTAAAGCAATGTCTATGGCAACTAAGATTAGATGCTTCCAAGCCTCCAGGTATTAACGATCATATAGCTATTGCTAGTATTTTAAAGTTAAAGTCCTATTGCATTTAATGTAAAGAACGTTTTAGGTTTTTTAGCTTTTCAGCTTTTTAACATATCACTGCTTATACAATACTATTGATTATTCATTGCATAGTTTTATTTTTTCATTTTATTGTACGTTTGTATGTACAATTTTAAGTTCAAGTTTAAATCGAGTTGAGCAAAGCTATTCTGAAAGCATATTGGTTTGAATCAGAAGTGTGTGCATGACGTAGTGCGTATAAAATTTCTGGAATTGTTATACCATTTCACTCTGATGAAGCCTTTGATGTAATAAAGGTGAAAGCGCTAAGCAACACGTTCGCATTCTAGTATATTTTTTGCATTTGGAGCCTTTTTGGATTGTTCTTCAAGTGACGTTCTGGATGAGGGATTACAGCCTGGTGTTTTTTACAAGTTTGGTCATGTTTCAGTTTATTGGCATGGTTTTGCATCTGCCGACTGCACTTCCTGGACTGTGAACCAGGCTTTTTGAATGACAATGGAAGCTCTTATATCTCAATATGTGGAACTAATCAAACAACTTTTGCAAATTTTAAAAGATAATCGCTATGTCAATCGAGATTCCGATAATCCCAACAATGGGACGGAGGCCATTTTAACTGAGTCTCAAGTCTTGCTTTACACTTTACACATGCCTCCTGGTACAACGCAAGGGAATGTATCTAACGATCCTGTTTTTTTGGAAAATGTAAGATCAGACTCTGCTAATAGTGTGCGTGTCAATAACCGAGTAACTTTCAACAGACTCAACCCCAATGGAGGTTGGAGCAATTTGGACACCATATTAGCCCCACCATCGCTCAATTGGACTGCATGAGCTGCTAGCAGGTCCAATAGCGGTTCAATCAAATCGCAATTGAATACTTTCGAAAAGAAACTTAAGAAGATTAAGTCATTGCAGATGGACAATGTATTCCTCGAGAGAGCTATAGAATTAAAGCAGGTGCCTAAGGGACTTAGGCTCTTTAAACTACCAATGGGATTTGAAGTTGGATCTGAAGCATACCATGAATTAACTGCCTTCTTTAACAGAACAGGTACGGAACTTTTAACTATTATAGTCCGCAATAACAACCGGATGATTGAACTACTTAAAAAGGAAATAGAGCAGATTAATAACAGTATTACAAATGACCTGTTATTTGAGTTCAATAAGAGTAAAATTGATTTAATATATTCAAGCATTGACGCTTATGTAAAAAGAGGGCTGGTCCTAAAATCTGAAAAATGAAATAGGGACAGTAGAGACTATGCTTGTAAAAATGAATTTGCACACTTCAGAGAATACAAGGATAGTATTGAAAGGCTTAAAGTGGCTAACAGCATAAATGAAGCCTTTAATTTCAATTCATCTGATCAACAATGGAACACCATTTATAGGGCGGGATCTGAAAATAATTTTCTTTGTAACGAAGATTATGATACTGGAAACAAACCTTTTTTAGAGAATCCCCCTGTTCGACACTCAGAAAGGATTCGGGAGCGCAACAGGGTAATGCACCAACAGGTACAACACAGGGAGAAGCAGCAGACGTCTCCAGTTGGGTGGAGATGGTCCCAAAGAAACAACAGGACATATTAATGTCCAGTACCAATGATATTATGTTCGGCTTTAAGGCAGCAGCCGAAACATTTTGTGACAATGATGTAATTGATGCTGGTATCAATGTTTTTAATGAATTTGACTATAGTAATGAATATATGGTTGATTATTTTAATTCATCAAGTAGCAATGTGAATAATGATGTGTTTTCTGTAAGTATGTGTGATATGGTTAATTTCAACTTGAATGTGAGTGAACATCTGGACCTAAGCTTAATTACTTTGAATGATACAGTAGGGGAAATGAAAAAGATGGAAGTATATGAATGTATTAAACATGATAATATGTTTATTCACAATTACACATCACTACGGCTTCAAAATGATCATTTGGCATTGTTTAAAAAGGGCTTTACATTTGTTCCTAGTTTTAGATATGATACAGCAAAAGTCTTACTAAACCTTAAACTATACACTAGGTTATTAAATCTTAAGATGTTTTTTTTCATAAAATGTTGACATTTCTAATGTGGGGATTGATAGAAGCATTACTTTAAAGAAGTCTAGTGTTTTTATTCCAGCTATGAATCCCATTATTCATTTATATGAAGAAATGTGCGAGACACAAATTAGGAGAGTTCTTAGAAGTAAGACAGACATGGAAGACAATTTAACCCCTGGGGAAAGGTTTTGTCTTAACAAATTGATGACCAACAAAAATTATAGAGTAATGAAACCCGATAAGGGTGGAGGAGTTGTCATCATGTCATGTACTGATTACAACAATAGTATGTTTACTTAGTTAAACAACACTAATACTTATACTAGAGTCTCTAAGAATGAGATCAATAGGGCTTATGCAAAAATTGATTGGTTATTATACGAACGGTTAATGGAGGGTATAATTGATAAGGAAGAATATGAGTTTTTGTTTGTGGAATTTCCTATAACACCTAAAATTTTCGGAATTCAAAAGATCCACAAGGACCTCAAAAATCCCCCATATAGACCTATCATATCTGCAAAACGTTCGAAAACTGAACCGTTGGCTGCCTATGTTGATTTTCACTGCAAACAAATTCTGAAGAAAATCCCACATATACCTAGGGACTCATGGCATTGTTTGGAAGTTATTAACAGCATTAATTTAGATGAGGAAATTACTATGATCACAATAGATGTTATAAATCTGTTTTCCACCATACCACATGAACAAGGGTTGGAAAGTTTTGGGAAGTGTTTGACTAAATAAAGTGACTTCCATAGAGTTAAAGTGAGTCTTTTAGTTGATTTGGTAGAGGTAGTCTTGATGAACAATTTTTTATCATTTGACGGCGAATTATTTAAGCAGACCAGAGGGGTGGCCATGGTGGCCAAATGTGCTCCAATTTATGCCAGTCTAGTTCTGGCAGATTGGGAAACGCAAGAAGTTTTGACATCAAGATTTAATGAGAATATTAAGTTGTACTTGCATTTCCTGGATGATATTTTGATTTTTTGAAAAGGAACTGAATTGGAGATTACTGATTTCATGGACTATCTTAACATCACCACACCATATCTCAAGTTTACCTTTAACATTTACAAAGAGAACTTTAACTATTTAGATCTTTTACTGATGTATGACAAAGAAAAGAACACAATACAATCAGGAATATATAGAAAAAAGATATATTCTAATTCTTTTCTACATTTTAAGAGTTGCCACCCTTTTCATCAAAAAAAGAATATTATAAAGGGGCAAATGGTAAGACTATCAAGATTAGTGAGCGAAGACACCCTTTTTAAAAAAGAAATAACCAGTTTAGTTAATATGTTTCAAGAAAGGGACTATCCAGTAGATATTTTGTATAGAGTTCGAACAGAGGTAGAATCTATAAGGTCTTCTGCCTTTAAGCATATCCTGAAAGGTGGTCTACTAGAAGTACAGTGTAACAAAATTTGTAGTAATACTTTTAGTGAAAACACAAGTAGAAATGTTATGATTTTACCATACAATCCTTTGTTTGATCACATTAGATTGATTTTAGAAGACACATGGCTGAGTGTGTTCAATAATTACTTCACCTCTATTTTAGGCACTAAACCCAATATAACCTATAGTAGAGGTAACAATCTAAAGGAGCTCATGGAAATTGACAAGGGAGCCATTGTATTTAAAAGCTCCAGTATGAATAAGTTTGGGGCCTGTGGTGTGTGTAAATTCATCAACAACGGGCCATATGTAACTATAAGTATTTATGGTAGAGTTATTAGGTGTCCAGGACATTTTAACTGCAATACCAAGATGGTAGTTTATGCAGCTACTTGTCTGAGCTGTCCTGCATTTTATATAGGAAAAACTATCAGAAATTTGAGTTCAAGGATAAAAGAACACACAAGAGATATCAAAAATGCTAAGTCTACTAATGCATTATATTTGCATAGTCGAGTATGTACCAACTTCAATAAGTTTATATTTTTTGTGATTGACAGGATACCATATTTTGATAGAGGAGGTGATGTTAGAACATTATTGGAAGTAAAGGAATGTCTATGGCAACTAAGATTAGACGCTTCCAAGCCTCCAGGTATTAACAATCATATATCTATTGCTAATATTTTAAAGTTAAAGTCCTATTGCATTTAATGTAAAGAACTTTTTATGTTTTTTAGCTTTTCAGCTTTTTAACATATCACTGCTTATACAATACTATTGATTATTCATTGCATAGTTTTGTTTTTTCATTTTATTATACGTTTGTATGCACAATTTTAAGTTCAAGTTTAAATCGAGTTGAGCAAAGCTATTCCGAAAGCATATTGGTTTGAATGGGAGGTGTATGCATGACATAGTGCATATAAAATTTATGTAATTGTTATACCATTTCACTCTGATGAAGCCTTTGATGTAATAAAGGTGAAAGCGCTAAGCAATACGTTTGTATTCTAGTATATTTTTTGCATTTGTAGCCTTTTTGGGTTGTTCGTCAAGCGACGTTCTGGTTGAAGAATTACAGCCTGGTGTTTTTTACAAGTTTGATCGTGTTTCAGTTTATTGGCCTGGTTCTGTATCTGCCGACTGCACTTCCTGTACTGTGAACCAGGCTTTTTGAATGACCATGGAGGCTCTTATGTCTCAATATGTGGAACTAACCAAACAACTTTTGCAAATTTTAAAAGATAAGCGCTATGTCAATCGAGATTCCGATAATCCCAACAATGGGACGGAGGTCATTTTAACTGAGTCTCAAGCCTTGCTTTACACTTTACACATGCCTCCTGGTACAACACAAGGGAATGTATCTAACGAGCTTGTTTTTTTGGAAAATGTAAGATCAGACTCTGATAATAGTGTGCATGTCAATAACCGAGTAACTTTCAGCAGACTCAACCCCAACGGTGGTTCGAGCAATTTGGACACCCTATTAGCCCCACCATCGCTCAGTTGGACTGCAGGAGCTGCTAGCAGGTCCAATAGCGGTTCAATCAAATCACAATTGAATACCTTCGAAAAGAAACTTAAGAAGATTAAGTCATTGTAGATGGACGACGTATTCCTCGAGAGATCTATAGAATTAAAGCAGGTGCCTAAGGGACTTAGGCTCTTTAAACTACCAATGGAATTTGAAGTTGGATCTGAAGGATACCATGAATTAACCGCCTTCTTTAACAGAACAGGTATGGAACTTTTAACTATTATAGTCCGCAATAACAACCGGATGATTGAACTACTTAAAAAGGAAATAGAACAGATTAATAACAGTATTACAAATGATCTGCTATTTGAGTTCAATAAGAGTAAAATTGATTTGATATATTCAAGCATTGACGCTTATGTAAAAAGAGGGCTGGCCCTAAAATCTGAAAAATTAAATTGGGACAGTAGAGACTATGCTTGTAAAAATGAATTTGCACACTTCAGAGAATACAAGGATAGTATTGAAAGGCTTAAAGTGGCTAAGAGCATAAATGAAGCCTTTAATTTCAATTCATCTGATCAACAATGGAACACCATTTATAGGGAGGAGTCTGAAAATAATTTTCTTTGTAATGAAGATTATGATACTGGAAATGAGCCTTTTTTAGAGAATCCCCCTGTTCGATGCTCAGAAAGGATTCGGGAGTGCAACAGGGTAATGCACCAACAGGCACAACACAGGGAGAAGCAACAGACATCTCCAGTTGGGTGGAGATGGTCCCAAAAAAACAACAGGACATATTAATGTCCAGTACCAATGATACTATGTTCGGCTTTAAGGCAGCAGCTGAAACATTTTGTGACAATGATGTAATTGATGCTGGTATCAATGTTTTTAATGAATTTGGCTATGGTAATAAATATATGGTTGATTATTTTAATTCATCAAGTAGCAATGTGAATAATGATGTTTTTTTCTGTAAGTATGTGTGATATGTTTAATTTCAACTTGAATGTGAGTGAACATCTGGACCTAAGCTTAATTACTTTGAATGATACAGTAGGGGAAATGAAAAAGATGGAAGTATATGAATGTATTAAACATGATAATATGTTTATTCACAATTACACATCAATACGGCTTCAAAATGATCATTTGGCATTGTTTAAAAACGGCTTTAAATTTGTTCCTAGTTTTAGATATGATACAGCAAAAGTCTTACTAAACCTTAAACTATACACTAGATTATTAAATCTTAAGATGTTTTTTTCAAAAAATGTTGACATTTCTAATGTGGAGATTGATAGAAGCATTACTTTAAAGAAGTCTAGTGTTTTTGTTCCAGCTATGAATCTCATTATTCATTTATATGAAGAAATGTGCGAGACACAAATTAGGAGAGTTCTTAGAAGTAAGACAGACATGGAAGACAATTTAACCCCTGGAGAAAGGTTTTGTCTTAATGAATTGATGACCAACAAAAACTATAGAGTAATGAAACCCGATAAGGGTGGAGGAGTTGTCATCATGTCATGTACTGATTACAACAATAGTTTGTTTACTTTGTTAAACGACACTAATACTTATACTATAGTCTCTAAGAATGAGATCAATAGGGCTTATGCAAAAATTGATTGGTTATTATACGAATGGTTAATGGAGGGTATAATTGATAAGGAAGAATATGAGTTTTTGTTTGTGGAATTTCCTATAACACCTAAAATTTTCGAAATTCGAAAGATCCACAAGGACCTCAAAAATCCCCCATATAGACCTATCGTGTCTGCAAAAGGTTCGAAAACTGAACCGTTGGCTGCCTATGTTGATTTTCACTGCAAACAAATTCTGAAGAAATTCCCACATATACTTAGGGACTCATGGCATTGTTTGGAAGTTATTAACATCATTAATTTAGATGAGGAAATTACTATGATCACAATAGATGTTAAAAATCTGTTTTCCACCATACCACATGAACAAGGGTTGGAAAGTTTTGGAAAGTGTTTGACTAAATATAGTGACTTCCATAGAGTTAAAGTGAGTCTTTTAGTTGATTTGGTAGAGGTTGTCTTGATGAACAATTTTTTATCATTTGACAGCAAATTATTTAAGCAGACCAGGGGGGTGGCCATGGGGGCCAAATGTGCTCCAATTTATGCCAATCTAGTTCTGGCAGATTGGGAAATGCAATATGTTTTGACATCAAGATTTAATGAGAATATTAAGTTGTACTTGCGTTTCCTGGATGATATTTTGATTTTTTTCAAAGGAACTGAATTGGAGATTACTGATTTCATGGACTACCTTAATACCACCACACCATATCTCAAGTTTACTTTTAACATTTACAAAAAGAACTGTAAATATTTAGATCTTTTACTGATGTATGACAAAGAAAAGAACACAATACAATAGGAATATATAGAAAAAAGATATATTCAAATTATTTTTTACATTTTAAGAGTTGCCACCCTTTTCATCAAAAAAAGAATATTATAAAGGGGCAAATGGTAAGACTATCAAGATTAGTGAGCGAAGACACCCTCTTTAAAAAAGAAATAACCAGTTTAGTTAATATGTTTCAAGAAAGGGACTATCCAGTTGATATTTTGTATAGAGTTCAAACAGAGGTTGAATCTAAAAGATCTTCTGCCTTTAAGCCTATCCTGAACGGTGGTCTACTAGAAGTACATTGTAACAAAATTTGTAGTAATAATTTTAGTGAAGACACGAGTAGAAATGTTATGATTTTACCATACAATCCTTTGTTTGATCACATAAGATTGATTTTAGAAGACACATGGCTGAGTGTGTTCAATAATGACTTCACCTCTATTTTAGGTACTAAACCCAATATAACCTATAGTAGAGGTAACAATCTAAATGAGCTCATGGAAATTGACAAGGGAGCCAGTGTATTTAAAAGCTCCAGTATGAATAAGTGTGGGGCCTGTGGTGTGTGTGTAAATTCATCAACAACGGGCCATATGTAACTATAAGTAATTATGGTAGAGTTATTAGGTGTCCAGGACATGTTAACTGCAATACCAAGATGGTAGTTTATACAGCTACTTGTCTGAGCTGTCCTGCATTTTATATAGGAAAAATGATCAGAAATTTGAGTTCAAGGATAAAAGAACACACAAGAGATATCAAAAATGCCAAGTCTATTAATGCATTATATTTGCATAGTCGAGTATGTACCAACTTCAATAAGTTTATATTTTTGGTGATTGACAGGATACCATATTTTGATAGAGGAGGCGATGTTAGAACATTATTGGAAGAAAAGCAATGTCTATGGCAACTAAGATTAGACGCTTCCAAGCCTCCAGGTATTAACGATCATATAGCTATTGCTAGTATTTTAAAGTTAAAGTCCTATTGCATTTAATGTAAAGAACGTTTTAGGTTTTTTAGCTTTTCAGCTTTTTAACATATCACTGCTTATACAATACTATTGATTATTCATTACATAGTTTTGTTTTTTCGTTTTATTGTACGTTTGTATGTACAATTTTAAGTTCAAGTTTAAATCGAGTTGAGCAAAGCTATTCTGAAAGCATATTGGTTTGAATGGGAGGTGTGTGCATGACGTAGTGCATATAAAATTTCTGTAATTGTTATACCATTTCACTCTGATGAAGCCTTTGATGTAATAAAGGTGAAAGCGCTAAGCAACACGTTCGCATTCTAGTATATTTTTTGCATTTGGAGCATTTTTGGATTGTTTGTCAAGCGAAGTTCTGGTTGAGGGATTACAGCCTGGTGTTTTTTACAAGTTTGGTCGTGTTTCAGTTTATTGGCATGGTTTTATATCTGCCGACTGCACTTCCTGGACTGTGAACCGGGCTTTTTGAATGACTATGGAGGCTCTTATATCTCAATATGTGGAACTAACCAAACAACTTTTGCAAATTTTAAAAGATAAGCGCTATGTCAATCGAGATTCCAATAATCCCAACAATGGGACGGAGGCCATTTTAACCGAGTCTCAAGCCTTGCTTTACACTTTACACACTCCTCCTGGTACAACGCAAGGGAATGTATCTAACGATCCTGTTTTTTTGGAAAATGTAAGATCAGACTCTGCTAATAGTGTGCGTGTCAATAACCGAATATCTTTCAACAGACTCAACCCCAACGGAGGTTAGAGCAATTTGGACACCCTATTAGCCCCACCATCGCTCAATTGGACTGCAGGAGCTGCTAGCAGGTCCAATAGCGGTTCAATCAAATCGCAATTGAATACCTTCGAAAAGAAACTTAAGAAGATTAAGTCATTGCAGATGGACAATGTATTCCTCGAGAGATCTATAGAATTAAAGCAGGTGCCTAAGGGACTTAGGCTCTTTAAACTACCAATGGGATTTGAAGTTGGATCTGAAGGATACCATGAATTAACCGCCTTCTTTAACAGAACAGGTACGGAACTTTTAACTATTATAGTCCACAATAACAACCGGATGATTGAACTACTTAAAAAGGAAATAGAACAGAATAATAACAGTATTACAAATGATCTGTTATTTGAGTTCAATAAGAGTAAAATTGATTTAGTATATTCAAGTACTGACGCTTATGTAAAAAGAGGGCTGGCCCTAAAATCTGAAAAATTAAATAGGGACAGTAGAGACTATGCTTGTAAAAATGAATTTGCACACTTCAGAGAATACAAGGATAGTATTGAAAGGCTTAAAGTGGCTAACAGCATAAATGAAGCCTTTAATTTCAATTCATCTGATCAACAATGGAACACCATTTATAGGGAGCGATCTGAAAATAATTTTCTTTGTAACGATGATTATGATACTGGAAACTAACCTTTTTTAGAGAATCCCCCTGTTCGACACTCAGAAAGAATTCGGGAGCGCAACAGGGTAATGCACCAACAGGTACAACACAGGGAGAAGCAACAGACTTCTCCAGTTGGGTGGAGATGGTCCCAAAGAAACAACAGGACATATTAATGTCCAGTACCAATGATATTATGTTCGGCTTTAAGGCAGCAGCCGAAACATTTTGTGACAATGATGTAATTGATGCTGGTATCAATGTTTTTAATGAATTTGACTATAGTAATGAATATATGGTTGATTATTTTAATTCATCAAGTAGCAATGTGAATAATGATGTGTTTTCTGTAAGTATGTGTGATATGGTTAATTTCAACTTGAATGTGAGTGAACATCTGTACCTAAGCTTAATTACTTTGAATGATACAGTAGGGGAAATGAAAAAGATGTAAGGATATGAATGTATTAAACATGATAATATGTTTATTCACAATTACACATCACTACGGCTTCAAAATGATCATTTGGCATTGTTTAAAAAGGGCTTTAAATTTGTTCCTAGTTTTAGATATGATACAGAAAAAGTCTTACTAAACCTTAAACTATACACTAGATTATTAAATCTTAAGATGTTTTTTTTCATAAAATGTTGACATTTCTAATGTGGGGATTGATAGAAGCATTACTTTAAAGAAGTCTAGTGTTTTTATTCCAGCTATGAATCCCGTTATTCATTTATATGAAGAAATGTGCGAGACACAAATTAGGAGAGTTCTTAGAAGTAAGACAGACATAAATGGAAGACAATTTAACCCCTGGAGAAAGGTTTTGTCTTAACAAATTGATGACCAACAAAAATTATAGAGTAATGAAACCCGATAAGGGTGGAGGAGTTGTCATCATGTCATGTACTGATTACAACAATAGTATGTTTACTTAGTTAAACGACACTAATACTTATACTAGAGTCTCTAAGAATGAGATCAATAGGGCTTATGCAAAAATTGATTGGTTATTATACGAATGGTTAATGGAGGGTATAATTAATAAGGAAGAATATGAGTTTTTGTTTGTGGAATTTCCTATAACACCTAAAATTTTTGGAATTCGAAAGATCCACAAGGTCCTCAAAAATCCCCCATATAGACCTATCATATCTGCAAAAGGTTTGAAAACTGAACCGTTGGCTGCCTATGTTGATTTTCACTGCAAACAAATTCTGAAGAAACTCCCACATATACCTAGGGACTCATGGCATTGTTTGGAAGTTATTAACAGCATTAATTTAGATGAGGAAATTACTATGATCACAATAGATGTTATAAATCTGTTTTCCACCATACCACATGAACAAGGGTTGGAAAGTTTTGGGAAGTGTTTGACTAAATATAGTGACTTCCATAGAGTTAAAATGAGTCTTTTAGTTGATTTGGTAGAGGTAGTCTTGATGAACAATTTTTTATCATTTGACGGCGAATTATTTAAGCAGACCAGAGGGGTGGCCATGGTGTCCAAATGTGCTCCAATTTATGCCAATCTAGTTCTGGCAGATTGGGAAATGCAATATGTTTTGACATCAAGATTTAATGAGAATATTAAGTTGTACTTGCGTTTCCTGGATGATATTTTGATTTTTTGGAAAGGAACTGAATTGGAGACTACTGATTTCATGGACTATCTTAACATCACCACACCATATCTCAAGTTTACCTTTAACATTTACAAAGAGAACTGTAACTATTTAGATCTTTTACTGATGTATGACAAAGAAAAGAACACAATACAATCAGGAATATATAGAAAAAAGATATATTCTAATTATTTTCAGCATTTTAAGAGTTGCCACCCTTTTCATTAAAAAAAGTATATTATAAAGGGGCAAATGGTAAGACTATCAAGAATAGTGAGCGAAGACACCCTTTTTAAAAAAGAAATAACCAGTTTAGTTAATATGTTTCAAGAAAGGGACTATCCAGTTGATATTTTGTATAGAGTTCGAACAGAGGTAGAATCTAAAAGGTCTTCTGCCTTTAAGCATATCCTGAAAGGTGGTCTACAAGAAGTACATTGTAACAAAATTTGTAGTAATAATTTTTGAAAACACAAGTAGAAATGTTATGATTTTACCATACAATCCTTTGTTTGATCACATTAGATTGATTTTAGAAGACACATGGCTGAGTGTGTTCAATAATGACTTCACCTCTATTTTAGGCACTAAAACCAATATAACCTATAGTAGAGGTAACAATCTAAAGGAGTTCATGGAAATTGACAAGGGAGCCATTGTATTTAAAATCTCCAGTATGAATAAGTTTTGGGCTTGTGGTGTGTGTAAATTCATCAACAATGGGCCATATGTAACTATAAGTAATTATGGTAGAGTTATTAGGTGTCCAGGACATGTTAACTGCAATACCAAGATGGTAGTTTATGCAGCTACTTAATGAGCTGTCCCGCATTTTATATTGGAAAAACTATCAGAAATTTGAGTTCAAGGATAAAAGAACACACAAGAGATATCAAAAATGCTAAGTCTACTAATGCATTATATTTGCATAGTCGAGTATGTACCAACTTCAATAAGTTTATATTTTTTGTGATTGACAGGATACCATATTTTGATAGAGGAGGCGATGTTAGAACATTATTGGAAGTAAAGGAATGTCTATGGCAACTAAGATTAGATGCTTCCAAGCCTCCAGGTATTAACGATCATATAGCTATTGCTAGTATTTTAAAGTTAAAGTCCTATTGCATTTAATGTATAGAACTTTTTAGGTTTTTTAGCTTTTCAGCTTTTTAACATATCACTGCTTATACAATACTATTGATTATTCGTTGCATAGTTTTGTTTTTTCGTTTTATTGTACGTTTGTATGTACAATTTTAAGTTCAAGTTTAAATCGAGTTGAGCAAAGCTATTCTGAAAGCATATTGGTTTGAATGGGAGGTGTGTGCATGACATAGTGTGTATAAAATTTCTGTAATTGTTATACCATTTCACTCTGATGAAGCCTTTGATGTAATAAAGGTGAAAGCGCTAAGCAACACGTTCGTATTCTAGTATATTTTTTGCATTTGGAGCCTTTTTGGGTTGTTCGTCAAGCGACGTTCTGGTTGAGGGATTACATCCTGGTGTTTTTTTCAGCATTCAGATATATCTACAATTTAGAGTACAGGACAGATATGTGTTATTGTCATGTTTCAGTGTGTTATGATTCACACATTTATCATTACTGTTGTAGTTCTTCAATCCTTTTATGTATGAGACAGTTGTATTATAAAATACATGAGGAATCAAGCATGTTATTGCTAGTGGAAATGTGGGTCATGGAAACAGATTTGAATCAGGGAGGTTTATTTTGATGACACAGAATGGGTGAGAAGAGGTGGACAGTGGTGACAGGAATGCACATATAGACATACTAAGAGATTAGTTTATAATTTATTCCTGCACATACTTGCATTATATTACTCTTCATTTTGTCATCATAATTATTCAGGCAAGATCTGTACAAGACAGTCCGTAGGATTCATTAACAATTGTGTCGGCATTGAGTTAAGCCTACTTGATTTAAGCACTTCAGTACGACAAGCAGTAGCATCCTACCTCTCAGCTGTGCAGATTTTCACAGAATGTCCATATTTTTGCCTCCAATATTTTTTTTTCTGGCAAGTCACTGAAGATTAAAGTTAATAAATAATGACATCCATCTGAGTTTCAGACTCCATATCCTCCAGAAAATGCTTGCTAATACAAAATCTGTAATTCCAGAAACTCTCTAAGTTTATAAGAACAATATTTAATGATTATCCCTATTTTGGGGCCTTTGCCCCCCCCCTTTTGAATTTGTCTTGATTTGTTACATTTAGAGGTTCAGAGGTATGACTAGCGCTAATCGAATATGTGTGCTGCTCATCACGTCTACATGTTTGTGAGGATGTTTTCACAGCCAGCAGTTGTATTCCCGGCCATGGAAAAGTGTTTGCAAGCATGAGAACAGAAAGTAAATAAATCAGCTTGTCTATTGGCAAACCTAACATGCAAGCATGAGCTATAGCCCAGAAATACTAAGATTAGTTCAATGAAACAAATCTGAAGCAGGGAAGGTGCACTGGAGGAAATGTACAGAAATAACATTAGTTGTACTACAGAAGTAATTAACAGAGGAGGGTAAATGGGAATGTGTACTCAGATATGGCAGGCAAATGTGCTGAATTGTCAAAGAAACATTTGTAACATAAATACTGCCATCCTGATGTAATGATAATTAATCTCAATGAGAATATTTTACATATGCACATAAATAAAACCAGACATGCTAACAAAGAATCTGAAAGAGACATAAAACTAAAGTGTAACAAATCAGAGGTAATGTGATACACATGCTAATAAAATGCTGCGTTGAGAAAACAGCAAGGACAGTGGATACCTTATGGGGTAAATACATAGACTGCAGTTATTACATATGAGATGTATATATGGAGAATTTATATATGATATCCAACACCACTGCTGTTGACTCCACTTCAGCATGAATGCAGAAGAAGAAAATGACTCTTAGAGCTGTTGAGTCATGCACGTCAGGAACAGATGTATTTGCCAATAACTGCTACTGGCACATATGGTAAAGGGTTTATCACCTATAAACATGTAACACACAAGCATGTGTTGTGTAGTGATGTAAATGGTAAATTGTAATATAATAACATTCAACATACATAAGCAACAAATGATAGCACAGGTTTGATGACATGTCATGATTTCAGGTTTTCCAATCTTAGATGGCAAACATCTCATACATTGCTATACTGGCCATGCTCACAAGAAATTACAGAGAATGGTAACATAACAGCAATTTAACTGCTCCAACGTGCAAGAAAGTGTCATAGCAAAGGCCCAGTCACACTTTCTGATGATCTGGCAATATGCCAGTACAATAATAAATGTTTTATGGAAGCCCTCATGTGCCATTTAGCTGTACAGTGTGAAGAAAAGAACAGCAGCAGTGAAGAAATGTTTGGATGACGGCATGCAATACAGAGCATAATTATTTCAAGAATAAGTAATGACTGTGAGCAGCGAGTCACATAATAAACATTCACATCTTGTCATTTTCAAACACATGCCAGGACAGATTTCAAAGAGATGCATATCAATCATGGACACCTCAGAAATACACATATCTGTTGTGTCATGAAGAACACCATTTCAGAACATATAGCACTTTCCTTCCATAAGGGGAATGGATGCCCTACTTTGTAGGACAAGGCCTAAAAAAGGTGACACTCTTACTGTGCCCTAATTATTTTCTTTGTGTAATCCACTGCTATCTAACACAGTTGCCTGACAGACAGATATTACCAGATTCAAACTCACACCAAAGATGCTAGGCCTTCTAGAAATCTCTGTATTAAATAGGCCTGCCACAGGAGATAGCAATGGAGGCTGTCACAAATAACTGAAATCAAAGTGTGAAATAAAGAAGTTATGAATATAATGTCAATAATCTGATTTAATCAGATTACTAAAAAGGAGCTACACACATTACTGTTGACAACAGTGAGCAGTACAATAGCAATGTGTCTTTGACAAGGAAGCTGTTTCCATCATGTAGTACACACATTGTCCCAGAAATTAGCCACATTCTATCTGTGCTATACAAACCATTACTCAATGCACATGCCACAGAAGCACTCTAAGCAAGAACTGCCTTGAATAACTATTTCACTTCCATGCAATCACAACATGTGATTATAAATCACTGTCCAACATAAAAATGGATACAAATAAATAGATACCATGTTTTCTTTTGGGTAACATCACTATGTTCATATAATGCTGCCTTTTTCTAGAGCTGAACAGCAAGATATGTAAGTCTAAAGACTAAAGACAGGTGAATGAACCACAAGCACCACCTTGGCAGTCTTAATACAAGTGTTGCATCAGATTTTTGTGTTGGAAACACTCTCTTTGAGATAAGAAGGATGGGGGAGGCCTCTCCCAGTGTAAATGTACACATTATAACTGTGGTAGATGCCATTCATGAATTACAGAATAAGGCCATACACAATTCTAACAGTCACTGAATGTTGTTGTTGAACTCCAGAACATTTAATTACAAAAATTACATGATATTCTTGAGAATGAATGCCCCACAGTAGGAGTGTCACCTCAGTTCTGGGTTTATCAGCATTTCAAGGCATTACATCATGTTATTGCTGCAAGAGATATATGTGCCTGTAATTGCTGTACTAAGCCAAGAACATACATAACATTGCCTTGCTCATTGCACCAGAGGAGAATTCTTACTACAAATCTTATATAAGTAAAATGTAATCACAAGTCATCATAACTCTGAATAAAAGCATTGCTATATGAGAAATAATCATAACTTTTTTGTAAAAGGAATCAACATCTATATGTGTACACAGCAGATGTGTTTGACAACAGTGTTAGTGACATGTACAGTCACAGTAAGACTGGCACAATGTAGTCTGAGCTGTAATGGCTGGATTTAAACTAACCACCTAAGATCACAAGCTAAAGATTAGTGGCTGAATCACAAGTGCTATACAACATGTTGTGGTACAACTGTGGCAGTGCACAGTTGAATGGATGACATCACCACTGCTTATTTTCTGGATATGTATGCTAAACAGTGGTCAAAGGACACAATAACAACTGTACAGCTACACATCACATATGTATCTGAAGTGTAATTGACACAAAATGAGAGTGAAAGACATACATCTGTCCTCAAACATCCTACCTATGTAGGTAAACAATGTACAAGTACAATATCAAAGTCACACAACACAGCATACATTGCACTATACATGAGAGATACTGCAGTTATGAAAACATTATGTAATCGTTATGTTGCCAAAAAGTTATTTTCTCTGGGGATGCTAGAATTTGTTAGCTAAACGCTTGCCACTGTAAGTACATGTTATAAATGGAAGTGCAAACAAAGGTGGTTGTGAGATAGCCATCTGTATGTAACAATAGCCACAGTTACACTGTTTAACCAAAGATGGACTCAAACCACCTATCTACCTAGGTACAAAACTAATAGAGCACATTATCAACAGCCAGCATCACAAGAAAGTTCTGAGTACAAGTGAGACCTAAAGAATCTATGAAGGGTTGACATACGCATTGTATTGCCAAGGATATGTGTGGTGTAAAACGACTTTTACAGCCATCTGGGGTTGTAAATGTTGCCACTGAAAATTTATGCAAACCAGTCCTAAAGTCGTGTATAGTCAAACACATAACCTTAAAAGTTAATCACTGCATTATTCAAACATCTTACCTATCTAGTTAAACATTCTAAAGAACAGTGTAAAAAATGCAAGTGCCACTGGAGAAGTCTGACTTCTAAAGTGTGAAAGTGCACTTAAGAAAGAATGACCTCATTAGTTGGCTGCAGAAAAGGTTTTATGAAAGGTGGGATAAGAGGATGGTGGGGTCATCTAGCATTTTAAAATGTTTCCTCAGCATAGAATTTGACTAAGCATAGCTGTGTTGAATAACATGCAACATGACTCTAGACACCCCCCCCCCATGCACACAAAATTTCCATGTTGCGCTTCCTATCTCCTACATATTTAGTTATACAAGTTACAGGGAACATAATTAATTACATGTACCACAAGAGAAGTCTGACTGTTATGAGAGTGCACTTTTGTCAAGATGACCTCATCTCTGTATGCAGAGATGATGTTTCTGATAAAAGTGGGATAAAGTGTTTTAAACACACACACACACACACACACACACACACACACACACACACACACACACACACACACACACACACACACACACACACACACACACACACACACACACACACACACACACACACACACACACACACACACACACACACACACACACACACACACACACACATATATGCATTCCCACCTTCAGCATCAAAACTCCTATCTACCTAGTGACATAATCTATAAAGTACAATGTTAGTCACAAGCACTACAGGAGCAATTTGATTTTTAAGGGGGAAAGTGCACTTTGGTCAGGATGACCTTATCAGTGTGATGCAGAGAGGATATTTCTGTTAATAGTAGGATAAGGCACCTGTGTGCAAAGGTAAATGAATTTTCCTCAAGGGAAGTGGATAAAGCACCAAGAATTACACAAACAAAACTTACTCATGTTGAGCCTTCCCCTCTAACCTATCTAATTACACAATCTAGAAAGCATGTTATTAATTACAAGCACCACAGGGCAAGTTTGTCTTTTAAGTGGAGAGAATGCACTTTTGACAGGATGACATCAGTGTGTTACAAAGAGGATATTTCTGTAAAAAGCAGGTTAAGGAAGCTGTGTGTAAAGTTAAATTAATTCTTCTTTGAGGAAGTGACTATAGCACAAAGCATTACACCATCACACCAGTTTCCCACATCAAGCATCAAGTGTCATACCTATCTAGTTACACTATCTAGAGAGCAGAGTATTAGTTGCAAGTGCCACAGGAGAATTCTGATTTTAATGATATGAAAATGCATAGGTGCACTTGTTGAGAATCCAGTGCTTGGAACAGACGGTACTGTGCATCCCAGGTTCTGAGACAAATGCATGCGTGTGCACGGGACAACATAACAGCACTGCGATTTCCCCATGTAATTACATACTTCTGCACTAAGATTTGGATACTGTCCTACATGTACATTGCATTACTGTGATTGATATGTACCTGTTTTACAGTATGGGATGGCAAAGAAATTCAGCATTGTAATCCAGTGGATTATCAATCAAACTTTCCTGCCACTTCATTCCAGGATAATTGCACACTTGTCTAGTCTCATATATACACAGTCTGCACTGACAAGGCAAACAGACACCTCCTATGTGCATAGGACAGTGCACTGCAGACTAATAGAGATGGATTATGTGTGAATAGTTAGCTAGAAATATAAAACACTTGTAAGTGTAGCCATTGGAGAGCAGACATACATTAACTGACTGAATTAACTGAGTCAACATCACTCTGAAATTAAGATAACTTGTCATCAAAATTCAATATAGACATGCAGATATTTTGCAATGTAAACAAAGAAGCATGTGGTGTGTTTGTTTTACTAACTGCCAGAACATCAGTGCTGCTAAGCTCAGTTGTACTGCTGATAGTAAACTATTAGTGTATGCATAATCATATATTGAATTTTTAAACTTAGAATGAGAATTAGCAGTCGTCTATTGTGTTTTGTGATGACTTTGGTACAAAGTAGCATTATACACTTACACTCATGCATGAATCTGATGGAATGCAGAAACAATATGAGTTATGGTCAAGTTTCAGGTATCAAGATCTACAGACTTGTCATGACAGTTTCATTTAGTCAATCCTTATATGTATGCTGTAAGTGTATTATGAAATGCATAAGGGAAGAATAATGTTGTTGCTGGTGGAAACATGGCATATGGAAACAGTTTTAAATCAAAGAGAATCAAAGAGGTTAACTGGATATCAGAACTGGTGGGAAAAGTTGAACAATTGGTGATGGGAATACACAATACAGACATAATAAAAAATTAGTGCAATTTTCATTTCTGCACATATTTGTTTTGTACTGTGTTACTGTTTGCTTTCCCAACATAATTATATAGATAAGATCTGTACAAAACAGTCTTGACAATAGGCACAGTAATATAGCAGCAGGATAAAGGTGCTTCAAGGAAAGGTATAGCCAACATTTACAGACACATGAATCAAACAAAACATTCTGAAACATATTTTCATCCATCTATATTTGAACCTTTAAAGCATTCCAAGAAAAAAAAGTAATACTGGAGGATTATTTAAGCTCACTACACAGGAAGTCACACTTCAGAATGTTCATGTGACAACAAATTTCATAAAATGAGAATGTGTGTATTCACCATCATTATTGACAACTGTAATCTGTACATTCAACTCTTCAGCTTCTTGAAAAGTATATTAACCTGACTAAACATAGCTAAGCACAGCTGGGAAAAGCACAACACAGTAATGTGGCTGGAGACAAAACTCACAAGATATTCCCATAAGCTGTGCACTTCCATTTAGCCTTATTTACATTTGTTGCCTTGTATCAGGCATTGTACAAATGCAGAGGTGGAATAATAATGATATAGAAGGAGAGGATACATCAACAAGGTGAGATAGAAGCAGGGACAAAGTAGCTTATGACAGAAGGATGATAATGGTGGTTCATAACAATATGTAGTCAACAGATATAAACAAAACAATAATAATAAAATTGACCTACATCTGTAATTGAGCCCATGACACTATGCAAAAACATCAATTTATAAACAGGGTATGTCAACACACCTTATAACATCTCCTTGTTTATTACAAGAAGCAGCCTAAGAAATGCTACATTAACTGTTTCACAGCAGTGCCTTTAGTCTGCCTTTGCTCTATATTCCAATAGCATAGTAGATTTAAGCATATTTGTGTGATAGTAACCCGGCCACTACAGATCAAACTGAAGTCTTCAGCTTTTGCAATAAGAAGTTAAACACTGTTCACCATCACTCAACACTGTTGAACTGCGCCAAATTCTGCTCAAGTGCTGAGGGCATAAAGTGAAGTTTTTTTTCCATGAGCCATTTCTATCCATGTGTGTTGTGCATGAATCTGTTGTTGACCAGATTAAGCATATAAAAACGGGTGGATAGGAAGTGGTAAAAATGGGGGTGACAAGCAGTAGGTAGGACAAAAGGGAAAAAATGCATAAATTTGCAGGAGGGTGATGGGGAGTCATGATAGCTATCTACTTCTTCACAACGTAAGTGTACAACTGTATACACAATTTCATGACTTTGGTGAGTCACCACACCAGTAATGGGTGACAACAAAAGAATAATGTTATGTGCCCAAGTGGACCAAATCAAGTGTGTCAAGTTGACACATAGCTGAATTGCATAGATATGTATGGGTTGTCATTTTTTTTTTTTTTTGTGGCACAAATGCCCACTTTTTTGTAGGGAAGGAAGCGATGTTGTTGAAGGTAGGTAGGGTAAGATAGAAAGCATACACAGACATACAGGACATAGAAGACAGACAGGGATAGTGATGGAGACAAACGATTGGGGGAGCAGCATGATTGGGAATAGGTAGGAGATCTCAGAGGTGCACCCACATCCAGCATGAAAACAGTGAGAATCTAGTTGTCACTTAGAGCTGTCATCACTGTCTCTGCTACCAGCTGCCTGGGATCAATGCCAAATGTGGCATCATTTTAACAATCCAAAACAGGACCTTTTCAACCCTGCCAGTACATGCAAAAAGTCCCATCTCCATGATATCATCCAGGAGCACTACCAGCTCCTGCCAGGTGACAAAATAGCCACCTCCACTGGTACTGCTCCAAGGTGGTACCACTGCACTAGCAGCCAGAGCAGAGGTACTTGATTCAGGTGAAGTAGGTAGGGTAAGGGTTGTAGAGGAAACACTGATAGGTTGCGACCCCAAAGTGCTGTTATCTGGTCTGACATCTATGGAGATATGGTGAGCTGAGCCACAGGAGTCAGTCCACTTCTCTGCGCTGTTGGTCATTTGTTTTTCAGCAGCAACATAATGAAAAGAGTAAAATGTTAATAAGTTATAACCCCCCAAAGAAAAAAAAAAAAAAAAAAAAAAAGAAGAAGAAATATTATACTTGATTCAGGTGGAGTAGGTAGGGTAAGGGTTGTGGAGGAAACACTGATAGGTTGTGACCCCAAAGTGCTGTTGTCTGGTCTGCCATCAATGGAGATATGGTGGGCCAAGCCACAGGAGTCAGTCCACCTCTCTGTGTTGTTGGTCATTTGTTTTTCAGCAGCAACATATGCAAAGAATAGAATGTTAATAAATTATAAGCCACCAAAGCAAAAAAAAAAAAAAAAAGAAGGGTAGTGAAGGCAAGAAAGAGATAATTAGATCCATGGCATGTCATATTGATTTATTTTTTCAATACATGTTTTTAGCAACATATAAACAATTATGATAATCTATTGAACACTTTTGCCACAGATAGAATATATGCATTCAATGTAATAATAGCAATTACCATATCTGAATTATTCCTGACATATTATTGCTGTTAATATTTTAGAAATACTACCCTGTAATAAAAATAAATGCTACTTCTCGGTATTGAACCCACATAGAATAAAGCTGGTGTTCTCATTGTCTAATGCAAGCAGCAAGAGTGACTGGGGCAGGTATGCATAATTGATATCAAGGTTGAGGTATGCCTACTCATGATACTTGTGAATGAGGG